>NW_020312750.1:0-178989 GCF_002999335.1 Cyclospora cayetanensis | reverse complement strand
TCCCTACTCCGCCTTCTTCGGTCTCCAAACAGCCTGCTTCCGCCGGGGAAAGTCTCATTGTTGAAATTGTTTGGATTCTGCATACACATGCAGTTCCTGATTATATGACCCAATGTTTTCCACAAAAGCAGGTATATTATTTCGGGGGGCTGTATCGGGCTGTTTAGCGGCCAGGAATTCTTCTGGTTTTCTTACCCATCAACCTTAGCCTACAAGCTAGGGTGGGTTTACACAGCTCGCACATCCATGGGTTCCAAATATCGCCCTTGCTCTACCTTCTCAGCCAATGGTGCAGATGTTGTTCAAATTTGCGCCTGAGGAGGTATCAGGTTGCCTGTCAATCGTCCAGTGACTGCCCACCCTGCTATTACCTGACGTAACACTCCGGGAACTCCTGATATACTGATGATCAAGAAGCCGTTCGTCTACGTTCGAGCTTCTCCAGAAGCATTTTATTTCTGGATGGAATGAAATGTTGGTACCTGTCCCTGCCTTAGCTTTCTGGGTTATCCCATAGCTTGCTATTAGGCTGACTTCGGTATAGACATAGGAGTCATGATTTGCATGAAGGCCTGTAGCAAGTGGCCAGGCCTGCACGAAGATTAATTATTTTATACCAATAACGCTCGCATTGAAGTGTTTATCGAGCACCATAGAAACTTATTGAGTATTTTTCCAATGGAATCTTCGCTTCCGTGCAGGAGTTTCTCATAGTTGCTGACATATGAAGAGGAAACAGCTGGGGTCCGCGTATATGCTTCATCTAAGCAGTTTGAGAATCAGAGCAAACTGCACATTCATATCTTACGTTTTATGAAGCAGTTTCAGTTCCTATGCAAGAAAGGGTATGAACTGCATGTATGTGGGCCAGACACGAACATACAAGCCGGGTAGTCAATTTTTCCCTTATTTTTGGTAGAATATCACTAGTGTAGCGGAAAGTATTTAAAGCATGGCTTAGCCTGCTGAAGCTTAAGGGTGTACGTTCCATTTTTATCTCGCCACAAATTGTCTGTTGGGGCTCCTGCATTTGGTCATGCAAACACTTGCATATCATTATTAAACACAGCTGTTGCTAATGCGGCAAACGGATACCAATAATGCAGGGCGACTAGGTTGGTCGTCAACGATCCTTGTCCAGTGCCTGTGGCGAGCATACAATAAGGATACTTCAATCCAGATGACAGTGCGCGTTAAGAGCTTGGGACATCATAGGATGCCTGAAGTATGCTTATTTCATGTAAAGAAAGACATTTTAATCCTTTGTGCCCTTGTGTGGTGGCAGGAGCCACTGCTGCATGCGGTGGTCTTTAACCTGCCTGTTCACATGCAGCCACAAGTAAAGCGCAGCTAGAGCTCTCGAACTGCTTTACGTAATACATAGTCATCTTTCTACCTGTTACTGCTGCCTCTTTCTCTGTTGATCCGGTCTTCCTGTCGCTGCTGGGGCTCTTCGCAGCAGTAGCTTCATCAGCATCCCGTAGCAGCAACAGGGTGGAACTAACATTTATTGCTCTGTGGAGCTGCACATGTCTGCCGTGTATGAAAGCTCCAAAATTCGTCGCTTTCAGCTGCTGCCAATGCATGCTGCCGTTGTGGAGCAGCAGTGGCAGGGACACACTTCGTAACAGCGCCCGCTACAGCACCAGCTACAGCGACCACACCAGCTAGCAGCAACTGCGGCTGCAGATCGACGAAAGCCAGCTAATGCTGTCGCCTTCTTGTTTCCTGCACCTCGAGGGCTCAGCTGTGGGAAATCTCCCTCTCTATATATCCTCTACGGTTGCGGTCGCTCGTCTAGGGGATTTGGACGGCCTTCCAGGCCTTTTCGCTGTCTACTTCGAGCCGGACAGCTCTAATTCTTGAGACACACAAATAAGCAGACTCTACAGGCTCATAGCCTCAATGTCTTTCATCTGAGATTGTAAAACTACGGGTTTAGGCCATGGGAGGGGCTCTATCTTCTTGGTTCCCCCGGTTCTTCGGGGGCCGTGAAGTGCGCGTGTTGATCCTCGGCTTGGACAACGCTGGCAAAACTACCATACTTTGTGAGTGACGCACAATCGCGCAGGCTGCGCTGCCTCTGCCGCCGCTACACTTCCTTATACCTGAGATGTTTTCCTCGATCGCTGACGCTGCTACCCTTGCTGCCTGGTTGGCAGCCTACTAGAGAGTCCTCGACGTTCAAGCTGCTCATCGCACCAGAAGGAGCTGCAGTCACAACTATTTTAGCGGCCATGGATGCTGGGCAGCGCCTGTGGCAAACGCAACAGAAGAGTTGTTGCGTTTCATGTCTTGGCCTGCAGACCGCCTGCACCTGAATGAGGTCATCCAAACAGTACCGAGTGGGCATCCTTGCATCCATAAAAATCACAGTAGCAGCAAAACTGACACATGAGTTGAATCATTGCTCGCAAAATCACGATTGGTAACCCCACTTGCGTAAGCAGCAACAGCGTTGATCATGGCAACAAAAGGATCAGCAGTGGCAGCGTCATCAGCGCACGTGTGTGTGTGTGTGTGTGTGTGTGTGTGTGTGTGTGTTTGTGTGTGTGTGTGTGTATGTGAATGTGTGTTTGTCTCTTTCGCAGCCATTGGTTTCAATGTGGAGACAGTGAAATACAAAAACATAGAGTTCCAAGTCTGGGACTTGGGCGGGCAAACTTCCATCAGGCAAGCATAAAATTGTAGCTAGTTAAGATATTCACCGTAATCCTGCAGAGTATTGTTGGTGGTAGTGCAGATGTCACTGTGTACATCCACCTTCGTGCAAACCCCATGGGTGCCGGCTGCCTTTTAGTGCAAATTACGGTCAAGAGCTCGTGTTTTTGCAGGCCTTACTGGAGGTGCTATTACCCCAACACGCAGGCCCTTATTTACGTGGTGGATAGCGCAGATGTGGAGAGGCTACCTGATGCCAGACAAGAGCTGCTCCTTATGCTCGAGGTAGAGTGCAGTAGCAATGGGATGGAAGTTGTAGAGCGACGCAGACGCAGTTACGGGCCACGAAGCAGCAAGTGAAGGAATAGCAAGAGTACCACCTGCAGCGTGCATGTGGTTCATTGCGCAGGAGGAGGAACTAAAGGATGTAGCTCTTGCTATAATTGCAAACAAACAGGATCTGCCGCGGGCACTCAACGAGGGCGAGGTACGATGCTTGTGCTGTTAACTTGAAAAGGGTTGCTCTGCTCCGCGTGGCGTTTTAGGAAAAGACGGACGGTTCAGATCTCCTGTGCAGATAATAGCTGATCTCTGCAGGTTGGCGAGGTCCGATTTGGAGTGTGGGATTGGGTGTATATATGCCATCCTTTGGATGACTTTGGGCACTTCTCTGTTATCTGAATCCATGTGCGTCTCTGTTTCATATAGTGCGTGTACTAAATGTGCCTCGCAGTGTATGTGCGTCTCGGTGCCTTCTGGCTGACATTAGCTCCCGCTCAGATCTTGGTATTTGTGTTCCTCCATTCTCGTCCTCACAAAGTGCATATATGTTTCCTGCCTCGCACAGATATCGATGGCTCTTGGCCTACCTACTCTGAGAGACCGCCGCTGGTCGGTTTTCAGCGCTTCTGCCGTTAAGGGAGAGGGCCTTGATGCTGCCATGGAATGGTGAGCTAGCCGTAGTCACACGCCTTTCGGTTTAGACAACCCTAAAATTTGTATATTCTGTCATGCGCTTCCTCCGAATCTCGCTTTTTGTGCTCTCGTTGAGACCTTTCTGCTCTCCCACATTTGTATTCGTTTTGATTACCGCTGGCAAGCTACCCATCGCGGCACCAGCATCACAAGTAATACTTTGATGCTCTTTGCTCTGTGCCATGCACCTGTAGGCTTGCGGATGTCCTCTCCTAGCATTCGCTGCTGCCCATCGCTCCGCGCAGCAACACCCCTCGCAATGGCTCCTGCAGTAGCAGCAACGGTACCTCCATGCCATCACAAATCTCTGACGGACTGTGGGGAGTTGGGACTCGACTGATTGTATCATCGTCTTTGTGTGCTTCTGTATGTGCACTTCATGTCTCCCTCGGTCCGGATTGTGGTACTATTTTTGTTTTTGCCCCCTGGCCCCACTCGCTAGACGGTGGTACTCTAAACCAATGAGCATAAACGAGAAGATGCCCACATAATGATAGGCGGGTAGAGTGACGAAGTAGAAGAGCTTCTAAACTCGCTTCAAAAATGCAAAAGAAGACTTCAGTAGTACCTTTGCCGAGGGCCATTGGGCTCGAGCATGCTCTGTTCCTCATTGGAGAATGGTCACTTCTTGCGAACTTTCTCACCAGGCCCAAAGATTTGGGTTTTTTTTCTGACTGTGGTCAACTGCCGCCGCTACACAGTTTAGAGTCGTGACCTCGTGGTGTTTGTACCCCTGGCTGCCTCCGAGACACCTCCACCCGTTTTTAGTCCCTCACACCTGCTTTCAATGGCTATGGATCTTGAGCATCCAGCTGCAGCTTACTGCGTTTCGCCTTTCCGTCTATAAGTTGCATCAATCTTTAGAAGTAGCACCAGGCCTGTGGTTAGAAGAGGTGCCGCTCTAGGGACGCCGCCCAAAGAAGCAGACAGGGCACCCCAAATGCGCCATGAGGTGGTCCTCTACTGATAGCTGTCTGCTGCTACTATTGAAATCGTGGCCTCTCGCCGTGATACAAAGAAAAATCAACTGGTGGAATCGTAGCGGCCTAAAAAGCATTCATGCGATGTACTTATACGGGCTAGCGACATGGGAAGTAGCTCAGGAGCTTAAATGGCTGCACTTTTTTGTCGGAGCAGCTGTGCTTACACGCGATTATATGCACGCACTTTGTCACAGCTAGAAGCTGCAGCTCACCCTGCGAAGAGTTCGATTTTCACGGCTAACGCGTACCATGGAATGAAGCCAAATGGAAACAGCACAAGAGAGCATTTCATGAAGCGCCTAAAAACCGACAAAGTCCGTCACATCTGAGGCCCCACAATGGTCAGCAGCAAATGCAGTTGCTGCCATGCCGTTGTATTATTCAGGCTCAAATGGCATGTTTTTGCATGCAGATGCAGCTAAGCCAAGAGACGCGTTCAGGCCCTGCTCAGCTTGCTCGTGCACACCCTCGCGCAAGCGGAATTGTCGCCGCAAGCGCAGCGGTAGGGGCAGGGACCAAGCCGCAGTTCTGCTACCTGAACATGCGGTGATGGCCTGCCTTTATCCTGTTTTGGATGCAGCTTGCGTCTTACAGGGTGCCGTCAATGGAGGCTACAAAGCTAGTTCTGCTGCTGTGAAACGGGAGCTGCACTGGGAGGGAACTGTGGCGCTGCCGCCTTGAGTTTACGGAGATGGGTATCCTCATCAAAGGGCACGAAGCGCAAGGGACCCTGCTGCTGGAGGGGGATGGGGCCTTCTTGAGGCTCGTCCTTCATCCCTTCTACCTCGGCAAGTGTTCGCAACCGCTTAGGATGCTGCTTGCCATCTTCTGCTCCTTCCTGCGTGCCGTCTGCGCCGCTCAAGCTATCCGCAGCCAGGAGATAGAACTTGACAAGATCGTGCTTCAAGGGGTATACGGAGGTCAGCATCTCTTGTGCTGGTCTACACGCGGCAACGGCAAACACAGCAGCCCCTCCAGTTGTGCACAGGGCATGCCACCACCGACCCCTGCCTGCAGCAGTCCCCCTGCTCTCCTCCCGTGGGAGCACCGCGCACTACATTGCATCAGCATGCAAAACACAGCAGCGGAAGAATCCTTTAAAGGCCGTCGCACATACCTAAAGTGTCGTTGAAGCGCTGCCGGGAGATACGCGAAGTGTGGTCCCAGATTGATGGTAGCGGAGGCTCCATTGAAGAGCGAGACAGCGGGGTGGAGTTCGCAGCAAAGGAGGGGTCCGAGAGCTCGGTGATACAGGCGGCCATTAACAGAGAACGAAATAAAGGAGCTCGGATACGGAACTCCCTCAGGCAGCGTTGAATCGTGTGTAACGTCGCACAGCAGCCCTGCAAAAGCGCGCAAGCGCTCCTACTTCACATTCTGAAGCCCGAAGAGGTCTACACAGCAGCACTAGATGCGTGCAGACAGCGCTACCGAAGCGAGAGAAACGTGGACACGATAGCGAACACGAGCAGTAGGCCGTCTCGTGTGTTCGAGAATCCCTCTGTGCCGTTCGAAAGCAGAAGCACCGGTTGGATCGGTAGGCAAACGGAAGCTGTAGCGGGTGCTAGAGAGCGAAGACACGCGAAGTTGCGGTTTCAGCTCCCTACGGATGCACGCACATGTACCTTGCTGTAAGAATGGCCACAGGTTGGTTCTGCCTCGAGGATCCTCCAGCGCCACCGGAGGCCTTCCTGGAAGATGAATAAAGCACCCCACAATGTCGCCTTCTTGCAAGGGGGGGGGCACGCCTGAAGCCGCATATTCATCGCTGTCTCCCCCGCACACTGCGCATCCGCAGGCGCAACAGCCTCCCCCTTTGGAGTTTGCGGCCAAGGATCCTGCCGCGGCAGCCACTGCTTCGTCCAGGGCAGCAGCAGCAGGATCCTCTTCTGCTGCACTGCCCAGCGGGGGGGGGCCTCGCATATCGGTATCCGTGGAGGAGGGGCCCCCCTCCAAGGCGTCTCCACCAGCATTGCCTCCGATCCTCGATGCTTCTGAGGCGCCGTCAGCAGCAGCAGTGGCGCCCTGGAGGGGGAAAGAAATCAGCGAAGGCTTCAGGCGTTTTCGACGACCCCGAGTTACGACGAAGAGGCCCCTGCGGCGCGGTGCGCCCCGAACTGTCTCCAATAAAGCGCCTCCGCCTTCGGGAACTCTGAGATCCCCCTTGCTGCTGCAGGATTCCTTGCAGCTCGTGCAGCTGCACGCACATCGCTCCCGGTGCCGTCGTTCTCGACCGTGCGGAAGCTCGCAGTAGGAGCCAATGGCGTAGCCGAAAGGGTTCGAGCCAATAGGAGCCCTAGGAGGCGAGAGGCGGGAGCAGAAACCGACGCGTAGACAAGGCGCCAGTGCGTTGTGCTCGCTGATGGCATACTCCTCTCCGAACTCCTGCGCATCCACGCACCCTGCAAGCTCGGAAGCCAACGCCCAGATACTCCCCGAGGCGGACCGCGCAACCCGACTTCGAACAAACACAGATGCCCAGACTGCCGGAGCGAGCTAGCGCAAGCCCCTCAGCGGCTCGCTGTGCATGCATGCGCTGGCGCGAGGGGAGGCGAAAGGCAGACACTCGAGCCGCGACTCAGAGGTGCACGTTCTAGCACGCTGCATAGGGTCTCTGTGGGTCGCTCGAGAATCGCGAGAAGTGCGTGAGAGGCAGACGCAGCTGGCGCCTCCGCTGCTACTTACCCTGACAACGTCTCGCATCGTTTTGCACGTCCCCCAGCCTTTGACTCCCAAAGCGGGAACCTGCGCTGCGAGGCAAGAAGCCGCCTGACGATCCGGCCCGCAGTTTTGAGCCGCCAAAGGGCCCACTTTTACCTCGAAGTAGAAGGATCCCCAACTGCAGCAACATCGGCACAGAGAACTCCCCCAGTTGCGACCTCCTGCGACACACCAAAACAGCAGCTGTACCGCCGATTGGCTCCACGCAGCAACGGCAGGAAGCGCAGACAGACGGGGTGATGGGAGGAGCTGCACTCGGCGCAGACACTACACACTGCCAACGGGGCACTGCTCGCGAGAAGGCCAGCCCATCACGGCATCACCGTAGATACACCTGGAGCCTCCGGAGCAGCACTTAGAGGGGGAAGCGTGTCGGGGGGAGGCCTACCAGTCGCTGTGCTCCTATCCTGAGAGAGCTTCACGTTGTGAGTGTAACGGGGATCTAACGAGTGTTCTACGTGCTCCCGGCGAATACACAAGCCCAGACGCCGCCCTTCACAACGCAACAGCCAGTTGGTGCCCTCCGCATCCAGAGGCTGCTGCTGCTGCGTCTGCTGATGAGACAGTGCAGCAGCGGCAGCGCCAGCGCCAGCGCCAGCAGCAGCAGCGGCACGAGAACGAGCACGGCCTCGAGGGGGGGTGGCCTGCTGCTGCTGCTGCTGCTGCTGCTGCTGCGGCTGCTGCTGCTGCTGCTGCTCATGTTGTGGCTGCTGTTTCTTGCGGCCAGAGGAGTCTGACCTGGACAGAGATACTGCATGCGCCGACGCTTTACTGAATGTGGAGGCAGCTGCAGCAGTAGCCGCATCGGGAGACGCAGTGCCCGTTGCTGCGTGCTGCCGAGGGGCGGCTGCTCCGAGCTGCTGAATGGCTGCTGCTGTTAGGTTCCAGCCCCCCTTGTTCTCCTCTGCATCCAGTTTCCGACTGCTCTGCCCCCCCCAATGACTTCTTTTGCTACTTGCGTTCGAAGAAATACCCCTTGAGAGCCAGGACAGAACATGCGGAGGCAGCAGGGCCCTCAGGCTGTCTGACAGCCAAGGGAGCTGATTCTCCTGGAGCTGTTGCTGCTGCTGCTCTTGCCACTGCAGCAGCTGTTGCTGCTGGCGTTGCACCAATTCAAGGATCTGCTGGTACGACAACAATATTTGCTGCTGCCGCTGCTGCTGCAGGAGCAGTTGCCGGCCTAGAGAGGTTTCTGGGCGAGACGAACCCGAGTCAGGAGGCGATGGAAGACGCCCATTGTCACCATCATTATCATAACTTCGATCCTCCTCCTGAGCATCTGACGGCGGAGGAGTCGCAAGCTGCGCTTTGGGAGTTTCCTCCTCGCGGACTGCGCTGCGAAGCTGCTGGTTTGAGGGCCACATGGTATCTCCTGATGCAGCAGGCGATTGCTGCAGCAAGAAGCTGTCTACTATGCGCTACTCTGTAGTCAGCATCCTGCAGCTCTATAAGGGCTCTCTGGGTGCATCATAGAACAGCTGTGTCTTTGCTGCGGCGCTGCAGCTGGTGCAATAACGTGGGAAGGTGCGGGAGTCTCAAGGGGCTGCTACCCTTGGGAATTGTGGAGTAGTGACACCCGCAAAGAAAGCGGCTTTCAAAAATGCTATCGTGATGCACACGCCTGCTCTTCGAGACCACACAGCAGCAGCCGCAACACACAAAGCAACGGTTGTGGGGCCATCAAGGCGCCTAATGCCGTCCAGCAAGCAGCTGCAGCTATGTTATGGCAGTAAATAACTGTAAAAAGGGCAAAATACGCCTAAAAGAAGGCAAAAGAATCCCGAATCACGCCGTCGCTGCTCCTGCAGTCGGCGGCAGCTGGCTTGCGCATGCAGAGCTGTCGGCAGCAGTATGAGGACTCAGCAGTACGAGGACCGCAAAAAGCATGACGAAAAGTCGTGCACTGTAATGCTGACCATAGAAACATAGCAGAGCGACGTCTTGCATCGGCGAGAAGGGCTGGAAAAGCAGCAACACGGCTGCACCAGATCTGTGTGCCCTCTCCACTCGAAACCAGTCCCTCAATGGCGACGCTAGGGAACAGCTCAGCAGCAGCTGCTGTTGTTCCTGCTGCCCAGTCACACGCTGAGGCGGCAGCAGTTTCTCCTGGCACCTGCGAGTAATGATCCCCGACATGCCGCAGCGCCCGAACGTACAGTCTGACAGCCCAGCATGAGGCTTCTGCGTCAGAGGCGTGGAGTGTCGCAGCAGCAGCGGAACCTGTTGCTGCACCGGCAGCAGCCGGAGGACAAGCCTGGATAGCCTTTGCCGCATCCGAGAAGCAAGCCGCTGGGCAGCCGCGAGTTTGCAGCGAGGATTATGATCCCAGTCAGTCCAATCAGGAGCACGAACAAGAAGAACGCAAGCGCATTTTGCGTCAGAACGCATCATCGACGCCTTCCCAGACCCCCACTCAACCCAGCAGCCATCCTATCTGCTGCAGGTGCAGCAGAAGTCGCTGCCGCAGGAACGACATCCGCAAAGTCGGAGCGAGTCAGAGCAGCCACAGGCAGGCAAAGGGCGCATGTCTATCCTGGAGCAGGATCAAGTGCCATCCCTGCAGAGGCCTTCTTCAATGCGGCCCCTTCAGCTGCAGCAGCAAGCAAGGCAGCAGTATCCTCAGGCTGTTCCGCCGAGCTGCCTTTTATTACACACCGAAGTAGAGCGGAAACGCAGAGCGAATGAAGCGAAGAGCTGGCAGGCAGCGGACGCCTCTCCGCAGATACCGAAATGTCAGCATCAGCGGCGAGACCAACAGCAGGACGCAGTAGTAGCTCTGCTGCAGCAGGAGGAGCAATATGGCTCACACCAAGATCACAGTTTGCAGCAGCAACAGCAGCAAGGCTCTCCGCAGTTAGAGCGTTTTCCCCCAGGCAGCGCGCAGCGGGGGACGGCACATGCTGGATGGCAGAGAGAGCTAATAAGCCTCCAACTGAATTCGCAGCAGAGCAGCCTGCTGCAGCGGCAATTGCGGCCGCCCCTCCAACCGCAATCACCGCGTAAGCAACAAGTGAACGACTCTCTGCATGCTGAACAAAGAGCGAACTCTCCCTCCACGCGACTGCAACGGCACTGCTGCCAGCAGCAACTAAATGCGCATCTGGAGCAGCAGCAGCAGCAGCAAGTGTCGGCAGAAGCTCTCCAGGCCGTAGGCGCTACGACTGCCGCCGAAGATGCACGAGGAGGCTTGAATTTGGATGTTTTCGTCCCTATTCGACAGCTTATCGAAGCCATGCGAGAGACACGAGAAGTTACTTGCCTCCTTCCTTGGCAAAGGGACTGCCTCCTCGTCTCGCGTTCCCCTACTGGTGGCAATGGCGCTTCTTCATGTCTGGGTGAGGATGCAGCACAGTCATCAGCAGCCTCGGAGGCAGCAGAAAGCGGAGCTAGCGAGAGAGGTGATGCCTCATCAGCAGCAAGTGCAGCAGCTGTTGCGGCAGGCATCGCGTTGCGTTGGGGGGCCAAGGCTGCATTGGCTGCTGAGTCGCAGCGAATCTTAGATGGATCGTTGAATCTGGTGTATTCAGCTCCTACAGGAGCAGGCAAGACGCTCGTCAGCGAGGTGTTGATGCTGCGTCACATCTTCGGCTTGCTGCGTTTGCCGCCTCGTGACACTCAGCAGAAGGAGCTCGAGTATCAAGAGCAGCCGCGACAGCTGAGTTGGCCTACTGCCCCCCGTGCAACTCCAGCGGCTACTGCAGAGGAGGTCGGCAAGTCGCTGTTAAGCTCGCCGCAAGTATCAGACGGATCGGCGGGAGATGCAGTTCCCCCTAGAAGAGTCATTGTAGTGCTCCCGTTCGTGTCTTTGATAGAAGAGCAGCAGCAGAAGCTGCAGCGTCTATTTGCCGCTGCCTCGCTGCCGATAAAGGTCATTGCGTTGCACCACTGCAGCAAAGGCACACCCGCAATAGACACCGCAGCCGATGATCCGGCAGCATTCGATATTGCTTTCTGCACCATCGAGAAGGCAGGAGCGTTGCTGCAGCATCTAGCGGAAAAGGCCTTGCTGCTGAAGCGCGTGGGGTTGGTCGTCGTAGATGAGCTGCACGCGCTAGGCGACCCCACACGAGGCGCTCTGATCGAATGCCTCCTCTCGCGCATTGTGTATTCCAATATAAAACTGCGGCTGCACCAGCAGCAGCTCAAACAAGGCCTCCTGGAACCGAAACAAGAGCAGCTGACGCATCTGCTTCCCATCCAGGTTGTCGGAATGTCTGCCACACTCAGCAATTTGTCAGAAGTTGCTTCGTGGCTCTCCGCAGCGGTTTACTCCAGCGAGCAGCGCCCCCTGCCTCTGCAAGAAGCCTACTGCTGCAGCTACGCACCTGCCATTAAGGCTGCTGTTCGTGCGAAGGCTCATGGCAAGGCAGCGAGGGAGCCTACGGCATCAAAGAGTAAAGCCCAAGTGCGCCTTTTCGTGAAATCGGCTGCTGCTCCTGCGAATATAAACACGGAGCAGCCGTGGCAAGAAGTCACTCTGCCATCGCCTTTGACACCGCTGCTTCCGCATCTGCTTCACCGACAGGGCGAAAAGCAACAAGAGTGGCAAAATCCACATTACAAGGTGCAAGCTGAACTGTCTCGACCGTTGGTGGCCTCTGCTGCCGCACGAGAACCCTTGTTGCGGGTGCTGCTCCTGCTGCTGCTGCAAGACGATAGCGTTCTTATCTTCTGTCGCAGCAAAGCTGCAGCGGAGGCTGTGGCGCTGCTTGTCGCGGATTACGTAATGCCCCTCCTGCAGCAGCGCATTCGGATGCCTCAGCATCCAAAAGAGCAGCATGGCTTTCTTTCTGCGGCTGCAGCAGATTTACGCATGCGTCGTATCAACAACGTGGCGGTGCTTCAGGGGGGCACCATCAAAAGCACAGTGGCCTTTGCTGCCGCTTCTGGAGTCTCCATACATCATGCTGCGCTCACGGTTGAAGAGAAGCGACTGGCGGTATCTTTCTTTAAGGAGGGCCTTGTAAAGGTTCTTACGGCTACTTCCACCCTCGCTGCGGGAGTCAACTTTCCTTGCGAGTAAGCTGCTGCTGCTGCTGCTGCCGTTGTCTTCGTCGTTGCAACACGCACGATAGAAAGCAGCGTCTTTTCCCTTGTCAGGCGTTGGTGGGCTGCTGCTGCGCGTGCTGCTGCTGGCGCCTTTGCAGGGAGGCATTTGGCGGTTCGACGTGTCTTTCTAGTTGCGGACTACTCTCCCCTCGCGTAGCCTATGCATGCCTGCACCTTCTGCCGCTGCTGGACGCGTTTCTTGCTGCTCGCTTGAATGCTCTCGAAGAGGGAGGGAGGGGCCTTTCCGTACACCCATGAGGGTGCTGTGGTGCCTGGTGCTGCAAGTGTGCTTCTCCAGAGAATCCTGTGCCGCAATGATGTCTGTCAGTTCCGTCCTCTTCGACTCCCCACATGTGGGCAGCGGCTTCCTTGATGCCGCCCACTACAAGCAGATGGCAGGTCGAGCAGGTCGCATGCAAGACAAGTCTCGATTGCAGAGCCAGCAGCAGCAGAAGGGGGGTCGTGCAATCGTCCTTTGCAAGGCGTCGGAAGTCGAGAGAGTGAAGGAGCTGCTGCTCCAGGGGCCTCCCTCGGTGCAAAGTGCTTTGGGGGGAGAGCGGCAGGGGTTGCAGCGTCTCATTCTTGGTGCCCTTAGCTGCAGCAGCGGAGCCTTGCGCTGCAGCGGCAGCAACACAGAGCTCGCTTTGCTTGCATGCTGTACCTTTTTGGTACTGCAGCACCGCCTCAGACTGGAGGCGCAGGTTGAGACGTCGCGAGCAGCACCGGAGCGCAGAGACCATCAGCTGTCTGAAATCGTGCAGCGAGAAATAGTGCAGGCAGTGGCTGTGTTGCTGCGCCTGGGTCTTGTGAGATTCGCTGCTGGGCACTACGAGGCGACGGCGAAAGGACGAGCCATTGCCTCGGTTGCTCTCTCCCCGGAGGATGGTGCAGCGGCTTGCGCGTGTGTCGCTGCTGCAAGTAGCAGACTAGCGCTGCACGACGATATCCCCTTGGTCTACTTGGTGGCTCCTACCCTGCCGCTTCCTCAGGGTGCGGCAGAGGGAAAAGGAGGAGAAACAGCGGCTGCCGGCGCTGCGCTCACAGCTGACGACCTAAGGCACCTCGAAAGAACGCTGCTGCGCATGCAACCCTCCGAACGACTTGCTTTGGATCACATGGGAGTCGGACTGCAGCAGCTCCGAGAGTTCATGCTGCTTCCAAGGCCTACTTACGCCTCGTCTTCTCTCCCCAGTGTGATAGCCACACCTAGGGAAGCAAAACAAGCACAGCAGTCTAGGCGCCTGCGAGAGCAGCAGTCGCACCAACTTCCTCAGGGGCAGCAGCCAGCAGAAGCAGCAGAGAACGTAGTGCTCCTTGAGACCACACCGCATGCCTCTCCAAAGAAGTCTTCCTTGGGAGGAAGTCGCCTTAAGGATCGCCATCGAGAAGCGCCGCCTTCTGACGCTTCCCCACATTGGGCCCTCAACAGCCCCTTTGCTTTTGTGCGTCTTCGTGCGACACTGGCTCTGGTGTCTCTGTTACGAGGCGTTCCGGTGCAGCACGTGGCGAAGAGCTTTAGGTGGGAAGAGTCTCTCGTGCAGCAGCTGCAGCAACAGGCGCTGCTCAACGCGTCCCTGATTGCATCCCTCTGCAACAGACTGGGGCATTGGATCGTCTCAACTCTGCTGCTACAGCTGCGACAGCGACTGCTGCTGCACGAAGCTCCCGAGCAGCAGCAAATGCTCGAGCTGTTGCAGGTCGATGGCATTTCTCTGCCTATTGCCCGGATGCTGCGGCAGTACCTTAACGTCCGTACACCCCAACAGCTTGCCGCAGTGCCACCGCAGAAGCTTTTGCGTGTGCTGGCAGTGCACTTGCGCTGCTCGACGCTGCAGCACATAGTGTTGCATGCAAATCAGGCAGCTGCAGACCTTACACGGAAGATCCGCAAGGGACTCAGAAAGTACTGCAGAAGACGCGTAAGGGCTGCTGTCTTATTCTTTTCTCCCTTCTTCATCCGCCTTTGTTTGTGGTCTGCGCCTCGGAATAAGGCAAAAATGTCTTGCTGCTCTTTCCAAGTCGTCATGGAGGTTGCTACTCCTTTCTGAGGGACGGGGAGAGGGGGGCGTGGGAAGACGCTTGCAGCCTAGGCCTCTACTGTTTCTGGCTTTCACACTACACTGCAGCGCTTTTGTGACTCGCCATTGTTGGCCTTGCGCTGTTTGATACAGCTGCTTCTACCGCGGCGTTGACAAGTGCTTTTCGTGTCTTTGTTGCTGGAGTTTTCGGCCTCAAGGTATGCGATGCGTGTTTGCCGCAGGCAACGAAGCCGCAGGAGGCTTTGCAGCTACTGGAGCAGCAGCAAGCGCAGCACGCACAGCGACACCAGCAGCTGAGACAGCAGCAGGTGCCCCCCCAGCTGCAGCGTGCGCATGCATGCATGCGTGAGCAACCACGCGGGCAGCAACAACAGCAGTTCCAGCGAGTTGAGCAGCAGGAGGGGAAATGCAATGAACGGCAGCGGCAGCATTTTTCTGGGATCCCCGAAGACTTCCAGCTGCAGCAGGTGAAACTGCAGTCGCATTTTCATTCCGCTCAGCACCAGCAGCAGAACTCTCTCGTTGTGACGCAACCTGTGCAGCGAGAAAAGCAGGAAATGCCATGGGAAAACGCCGCACAGGATACCTGCATATCACTAGCTTCAGTAGGACCCCCCAAAAGCGGTATCTTGGTGCCCCCCGAGCACCAAGACAAGCCTGCACAGCAGCACCAACGCAAAGAGCAGCAGCAGCAACGGCGAAAGCGTCTTGCTGAGGCTATGGCCTATCCGGAGCGGCACAAAGCGGCCACAGACAAGCAGTCGCAAGCGCAGAACAAGCACTTTCAGAGCTTGCGCCGGTTACCCTGGCCTTCCTTGTGGAGTCTCTGCAGCACGGCAGTCCTGGAGGGGCCTCTTGGAGAGATTCCTCGCAAGAATGCTGCTGCAGATCCGCGTGGCGCCGGATCACCCGTACGGGCAGAAGCACCATCGTCTCCCGTGGTTGCTGCAGCTTTCGAGGCAGCAACGGGATCGATAAGGACGCAGTATGAGAGCGACAGTCTGTGTATCTCCATCGATGAAGCTCTGTTGGAGTTTCAGGACTGCAGCGATGGCAGAACCGCCGAACGTCTGGGAGCAGCACTCCGCCGGTCTCTTGTTTTTGCTGCATGCGTTATATGGAGCGAACCTGAAGCTGCTCCTGCAAAGGGTGCTGCTGCGGCACCTGCAGGAAGAAGGCGAGACAGGAGGCAGGCTGGTGGCCGATGCAGCTCCGTCGAGAGCTGCAGCAGTGGGGTTACTGAAACAAGCAGCAGCAGCTGCAGCTGCGAGGAGGCGATGCCGTATGGCTCTCCTGCGGCGCGCAGTCGGCAGCTCGAGGCTGCAGCAAAAGACGTCTCTCCTGAGCGAAGTGAGGCACAAGCAGCTGTATCGGTGGAGGCGTTGGCATCAGCAGAAGCGGCTCCTGTCGCGTTGCTGCTGGTGTCTCCCCGTGACGGATGTTTCTTCGTCCCTCTGCAGCAGTCCGCCGGCGCCAGCAGAGATACAAGCGACGAATGTAGGAGGTCGAGGCTTCCTCATGCTGTAGAGAGCTGGCTAGGAGAAAGGAGGCATTGCCTGGTTGTTGCAGACGCAGCTGAGTGGGAAGGGCTCCCCCGCCTTCTCGGGTGTCTGCGCAGCAGCAACGTCAAACTCATGGACCCCAAGCTGCCGCATGCAATGTTGCTGCAACGAGGGAAACTGCATACCCATGCCGCTGCCAGCAGAGCTGCTGAATGCACAGATGGAATGTATGAAGCATTGGAGTCAACAGACCCACACGCGATGGCGGCAACAGCAGCTGCGACAGCACCGGTAGCAGCCTCAGCTGCTGCCTCAGCTGATCTGGATGGTGGAGATGGTGGTTCTGCTGCTGCTGATAATAATACGCTTCCTTTTTCTATTCAGGATTGGTGCTCTCTGTACAAGCTGCGCGTTACAACTCACAGCAGCAGCACCAGCAGCCGCAGGAGTCAGAGAAATTTCAAGAGCAGCAGCCTCGGGAGCAGCAGTGGCCAGAAGCGATTGCTGCCCCTCGCAGCAGCAGCCAGTTGGGAGGCGTTTTGTATGCTTTGTCTCCTGGCAGTAAGTGTGCATGCATAATCCATTTAGCTCCACACAAAGATCTACAAGAGCAGCGGCAACAAGATGTAAATGACCGCTGGCCGTTTCCTTTTGCTGTTTCTTCTTACGGGCACCCTTCTGAACGGCAGGGTGTATTGACAGTGGGCAATACACTGCACGTGATGCTCCGGGTTCGATGCTGCCGCCTCTGCTCGTTACAGGTTATGGGTGAGCATCTTGAAGACAGGGGATTGTTAGAGGCCTACAGAAACCTTGAGTGCCCCCTCTCTCTTCCCCTCCTCCGCATGCAGCAGCAAGGATTTCCATTGTTGCTGCACCCTTTGCAACAGTTGTTGAATAGAGGGGCGCACTGCTTGCGACTTCTGCAGGTGAGGCCTGAACCAGCCACACCGAAACCAGCATCAATAGCGCAGAGGCAGTTGCACCCTCAGCTGCATGAAGGCTTCCCCAGACGCACCAGCGTCTGTGAATCCAGCTGCAGCAGCTGCAATCCTGTTTTGTTTTGACTTTGCAGGAAGCAACAGTACGACTGCTAGGCCGTCCTTTTGTCATCTCCGATTGCCAGGCACTTAGAAATGTGCTGCTGCAGACGCCGGATGTAATGCAGGTGTTGCTAGCGGATGCTTGCGCTAGCAGCAGCGGCAGCGAGAACCGTGTGTCGCTGTCGTCTGTTCCTAATGTGCTTCCGACACGTGAGGTGAGCTTTAGCGTGCTTGTTTTCGTGGCTGCTGCTGCTGCTCGTGATACCGCTGCCACTCGCTGTGTATCTACGCTGAAAGCCCTGTTGCAGATTTGCGGTCCTTTTTTACGCCGTTTTCCTGCAGATTCCATCTCTGCTGCGGCGAATGCAATCCCAGCATCCGCTGCTATGGGTTCTATGCTGCTATAGGACGCTGCAACCGTTGCAGCATGCCATTGCTGCAGTGGCCGCAGCTGCAGCGTCACCAGTTGCTGCTTCAATAACTATGAGACTCAGAGGTATAAGAATCAGTGGAAACGCAGGCTTTGCAGCTCCCGCGGATACAGCAGCTCACTCCTTGAGGCACCACCCCCTGTGCTCAGCCTCGGAGCACCCTGAACCGCAGAAGCCACAGCAAGAATGCAGTTCGACAAACAGAGGCTTCTTCCCTCGCATCTACATGTGCCATGTCACGTCAGCAATGCGGGGGTGGGAGGTTTCTCTGCGGCTTCCAGGAGCCGTCCATCATGCTGTTTCAGGTGTAACTGAGGCGGCACGAACGCGGCATATCCTCAATAGCATGCAGCAGCAAACGCTGCACGAGGAACTTCTGCTGCTGCAACACCGGCTGCAGCAGCCCACGCTAGAGAACGCAGCAAGACGCTCCAAGCCTTCTACAGACACGATCTTGCAGCTGCTGCTGCACAGGGGAGAGCAGCAGTATCACCACCAACAGCCGCAAGGAAAACAGCCTCCGCTGCCAGAGGGGCTCTCCGAAACATGCTTGGATGTTTACATTCATCCCACTGCATTGCAACATTTCATGAGCAGCCGCCAGTGCAGCAGCGCTACAGGAACGTGTGGGAGTCAGAGTGGAAAGCTCCTATGGATTTTTCGCGGTGGACAGCGTGGCTCAGCTCCCCAATCGGAATGCGAATATCAGCATTTGGGAGCTGGTGGCACTTCAATCTCGTGGATGGCTGCAGTTCAGCTGTACCCGGCACAGATCGAAACGGCAGAAACGAGGCTAATACCAGCCGCCACGGATGGCGCGAGAACGCTGCTGCTACCTGCGTCTCTGCTCTTCCGAATGGAAGCTCCTTTCAGGGTAGAGGGCTGGATGTCAGGGATTCAGCAACAGCAGCAACAGGAACAGCTCGCTGCGCTTCCACCAGTAGGTTTGCTTGACGTTCGGTCCGTCGTTGGCTCGGCAGAAGGCTTCGTCCTGGTGGCTGTAGAGTTGCAGCACATCGAAGTGAGTCCTTGTCGTGCTGCGTGCAGCGTCTTGGGTTGTCTGATGGTACTTTTGCAGTCTTCGTGACGCCTCGGATCCTAGAGCGGCTATCACGGCTATTTCACATTCCTAAGTAAATATTCTGGATGCCCAGGCTGATGGTCCTGTGTATTTTGCAGTTGCGGGTAGTAGCCCACCTTTCGGGGTATGCGCCACTGGTGAACCTGCTGCTGCAGAGCAGCAAGCGACCAGAAACAATAGCACCAGACGGTGGAGTGGTCGAAAAGTCGGCAGCTGCAACCGCTGCAACAGATGTACTGGATAAGCTGAATGTGGAGCTGCTGCGGCTGTTAAAGCGCGGTGCTGGGGTCCGCAGTGTCAGCTGCACCAGCAGCAACGCCTCCAGCGTGCGTTGCCCTTCACACTGCTGCTCATTGCTGCTCTCTCCCTTCAGCGCGTGTGTAGTGCAGCTACTGCGAAGTCTCATCTGTACTTCCCCTTGTTTCAAACACTTCAGGGACGGGCGAGTGCGTGTTGTGCGAGTTGTACGAGCAGCAAAATGGCCTCCAGGAAGGGCACCTGCAACTGTTAGCGCATGCATTGAGGGCTTGGATATCCCGTTGCGAAGGTTCTGGCCGAGCGTCAACGCTCTTTGGGGCCCCCTTTTCCACAGAAGAGCCTCGATGGCAATGGTCTGGCTCTGATTGTTGTTCAACTGCATCGCAAAATCCCTATTTCTAGTTCCAGCAATGCCTGTGGTCCCCCTGCTCCACAATCAACTGGTTGCGTTTGTGTTATGTTCGGTTGCGGACTTGAAGTATCGTTCTTCGTCTGATTGGGTTTACCTTGAAAGACTGTTCTTCTGCTTACTCGATAGGTGCCCTTGCGATTCTCAGTGCTGTCTCCGGCTCCAAGCACCGCCAGTAGTTTCTAGGCACCTACTACTACTACGCACCAACTTGTTCCTTGTGTTACTCTTTCGGCTCTTCTTCTTTTGTCTCCCACTTCTTCGGCTGGTTTCGTTTCTTCGGTCTGCAGTCCTTCGGTAGCCCACACTTGGTTACCAGCCTCTAATCCTTTGGGGACCTCGTGCCACTGCTGCTCTTCCCTGAGATTTTCCTTGATCTCCTTGCTGTCTCTTCAAGCGTCGGCTCGTTGGTGGTCATGTTGAAATGCCAGCTTGAAACTTTTTATCTGGCCGGAGCTTGGCCAGCCTCCACTTACCGCCACTGGTGGACAAGCCACGCTCTCTGTTCTTGTTGCAGGCAGTCTGTAAAGGCATCCTCGATAGAAGTAACAAAGGCTGCCCTGTTGGCTGTTTGTAACTCCCTTCTCGATGCCCAAGACCGACACAAGCTCCTCCAGAAACAGGAGCAGCTCCTTGAAGCGCAAGGAGAGCATAGCTGCTGCCGTTCCCTATCCCGTGAGACGCCCGCATGTTTGCCTCTTCTGCTACTGCGCGACGGCTTCCTCGTAGAAGCCACAGCCGATGGTCTCGAGGCCGTTCTGTAAGTTGGCGTTTTTGTCTTTTATTCCAAGAATTAAGTGGGAAGGCTTATCTAATAAATCAAGAAATACAGCTCAGTGATTTCTGAAGGGTTTCTTCAAAATTTATCAGGCATGTTTGCTAGCGTGTGCAGCAGCCAGATATGCAACATTGAGTGTTGCAGTCGCCACGACAGAAGCATCATCATCCAAAAGTGCATCACCAGAATGTGTCCTGCTCCACGTGGTGTTTCTATTTTCAGGGACTGGCTGCACGAGGTGGTCCAGTCATCATTGCCTCAGGGGCCCCCCCTGGCAGTTCGCTTTCGGTGGGGGCGCACATGGGGGGACCTCGAGGAGAACGCAGTATGACACTGGGCTTTGCTTTTCGACAGTCTGATGCGCTGGGCAAATTGATGTGCATGTGATTACGTGAGAGGCTCGGATATGCTAGAGGTACTCAAAAAAGGCACCAAAGGGAAACACACGTACAGATATTTACATAGGCGCATGCTAAAACTGCCAAGAAAAAATATGACTAAACAGGGAGACCGGACGAAGAAAGGAAAACATTTCGACGAAAGTAGACACAAAGAAACCCACTTGCAGAGACACGAGTACACATAGTTTAGCAAGAGGAAAAATGTGACGCGACGAGGCACTGGAACAGTGACAAGCACCTATAATTTCCCTTTAATGTTGCGGAAAACTTGGCTGCCCAACTTCTTATCACCTCTGCGTCTTCTACTTGCGTAGAGCTAGTAACTGCAAAAGTAGTGGCAGCACGGTAAGCGGGTCGTGCTTCCAAATTTCAGCTTTGGGCTTTTAAAGCGGTTTTATCAAATGCCTGTTCGTTCACTTCAAATAAGAGAGTAGATCCGTCGGCACATGGTCGTTTTACTTGCGTTAGAGACGGCATGGCACTTTAAAGCCCCTACAAGTATGCTTTGAGTATATCTTAAATACACTGATTGCGGGACTGACAATGCATTCTAGGCGAGGCAACGGTCTCAAGCATACGGAGTAAGAGCATACAGACGGTTGATGGGCTGAGAAGTTCAAGGCCATGAAGAGCACGTCCTGTTCAGAGGAAAATATTGGTTCAGTGCCTTTTCTAAGGTCAACGTATGAAGACACGCAAAATCAGACTCGATACACATTAAATCAAAAGCTATTCAAACTCTTTTCCGAAAAGCTCCGTCGTTCTTCCGATCCTTTGAGTTCCACAAGAGTGGGAAGAGGGCCAGCCTGGGCGCACATTGGTGCACTCTGTACATTCCGAGTATTCACCGCTAGGCTCCAAACACACGCACATAACATTAACTCTTCTTGCACCGAGCTAACAGTAGTAGGCAACAGTTAACAACTACGTATAGTCAAAGAAATTGGTCAATTCTTCAGTAATTCTTGAGTAAATGTACCTAGTGCACTTGAAGGTGCCTTAATATACCTCAACTTGCTACATTTTTCGCCCCCTCCGTCCACTTCTAGACATATCGCGCGTTAGCTCTCCGTCGTGACCAACTATGCAAAGGACAGCGAAAGAATGGCACGTCTAATGCCATTCTCCATCTATGCAGAAACCTGAACAGCAGTGGGAGTTGAAAAGGGCAGAGTGGTCATTAGGCCGAAAAAACGAACAGCAGGGAAGGAAGATACATGCAGTAGCCCACCAAGCACGTGAGACCAAGCCAACACGATGGAGACCCTAGGATGCCTCTCTGTAAACAAGGCGCTGAAAAGTGTGCGCTACGTACTTAAGATGCTAATACCATCACCCATGGTGAATGGCCTTTGAACAGAACAAAGCGGCAAATCATTTTTTTGAGAGCGAATTCTATAACCACTTCTCCTTCAACACTGAAATTAGCATTTCACAACTCATCCAAGCAGAAATTTCCACCTATTGTGTCGCCGGCGCTCAATACAGTCTTAGACTCCAACACTTTCTTACGGCTTTCTCGAAGTTATCTGTCTTCGCAAGGGCTACGTACCTGTGCCGCAGAGTACCCAAATAAGTTTGGAAGCTAAGGAGCTTCTTTTGGAGGCAAAAACGGTAGTTTTGTAGCACTATCAACTCTCAGGGGAATTCATCAGAAAAGACCGATAGTTCTCGAGAGAACAAGTGGTTCCAGCCAGCTGGCTGTTAGCTTCTGTTTACGGTTCCCTCCTTGCACACATCGAAGAGCCTGCCAATTTGCCAGGAAAAAGCATTCAGGCTTGAAACACACATAGACGTCTGGTTCCTGTCATAATTCTGTGCTTCTGCCTCGCGGGCTCTACGCGCACGTTCGCGTACACTAAGTCACGAACTTCGAGTAGCTGTTCGTAACAATACATCGAGGAAGCCCGTAACTTCAGAATATTGATTTGACCTCCTGAGCAGTGAAAAGGCTGAATCAAGCCATGAGTCGGGCAATTTTGCTTAGGTTGTCGAGAACGACGTAGATGCTCTCATGCCCTATGACCTCGGGTAGTCCAGCAATAAAGCCCATTGTCACATCTGTCCAACTCATTCCAAATCCTTTGGAAGACCGTAAGGCTTTGAAGACTGCAAGAATCAAGGACATTTGAGGGAGTTCACTTGCTGACAATCTGGTCATGGAAGTGCATGCCCGTCTGCCGCTAGAAGCATCCCGTCACTAGAAGCACCGCAAAAGTTTTTCCACTGGAGAGTGAAGTTCACCACGTCCTGGAAGAACAAGATCCTTTGCTTTGTGCAACACGGCACTACTGATTACAGTCGTAATGCACAAGCGACGGAGTTCGTGCTGCATTTGAAGCCAAGCAGGTATACTTAAATGTACTAATGTTTTGTCCTCTTGCCATTCTGGGTTTTGGCCAAATTACGAATGCATGGATGTCAAAAACCGAAGACGCACACACGCCGACAGCAGCCGTCACTCATCACAAAAAGAGCGACCGGGCTGCACAAGAGTAAATCGCCGGGGCTTTTGTGAGTCCGCTTCGGTTGCCCTTGTGTTGGTCGTTGTAATACACACCACATAAAGTCTAACTGGAGGAGGCGTTAAAACTAGTGAGCAACAGTAGGCTCATCAATCTCTTGAATGCTCTCCATAGAGTACAGTAGAGAGTGATGATGACGTGCTCGGCAAAATGACGCCCATTTAAAAATACAAGCATCTTTGCAGGCCCCACCGCACAGCATTGCGCTCCTGTCTCCGCGCTGTATCCTGCTACTCTGTTTGGGTAAAGCGATAAAAAAACAAAAACATAGTTTGATGATTCGAAAAATTCGAAGAGCTTGGAGAAAATAGCACTCGCAGCTACGTGGCCGAAATTGGTTGACGGGAAGGCATGGCGCTGACAATGAAGTATCGGTAGTCCAGGAGTTGTAAGGCGGCCAATGGGCATTGTTTGCTGCCCCATCAGTCCCTTATGTTCAGGTCACTGATTGCGTTTCGCCATGTAGTTCAGTCAACGGAGCAGATCCAAGTAAGATCACTGCAAACTTCTGGTAATGCAGTGCAAACCCATTAAACTTTGCCGCGTCCTTGCATGTGTGCAAAGGTAAATGCCACACTTTTGTCTGCTTCAAGTTTTTCCAGATTTGACTCAGTTCATGCAGCCAACACATGGAACCCCAAACTCATATTTGTTTTTATTTAAGACGAACACCGGAGTGCCTTGAGATCCCATTGCCGGCTGAGCACACAACTGAAGCATATGCCTTCTGTTCTGAAGGCCATCCAGAACGTATCAGCTGAATACTAAGACGCCGTTCCTGCAGATTGCAATGCAGCTCTCCCCTACAGGATAATCAAATTCCCTCTAACTGCGTCCCCTACAGTCTAGCTGTGGTGTTGATAAATCTTACCAGCATAGATGTATACTCGAGTTTGCAAGTGCTAGTGTGAAGCACCGTTCTGCACCTGTTCCTGGGTGAATGGGATTTGAAAGTTGCCGGTGAAGTCATATGCCCAGTAAACTGATGATTCACGTTGCTCTTGTTATGCTCCAGTTATTAGATAACTCGCAGATAGAAGGCAGCAACACATTCCTGCTTCACCGTGATCCTTTCGAGCGTCGTAGGATTTACGCACGTGCGTCGCCTTTCGCCTACTGGGTATCCACAGCGGACAACGCCCAAAAAGGTACTGGTTGATTTCTTCGCCTAGCCTTCGGTAACAACTTGTCCGGCTGCTTATTGGCCTCCTTGTCACGCTGTGGAGACTTTTGACAGAGTAACATAGCTTGAAGCTAATTTAAGGTCTAAATCAATACGGCGCACTGCACGACCAGCAGATGGCTAGACTCCTGGCAGCACATCTGTAATAAGCACACCTGTGACCTCCTCCATCATACTTGCCAGTCTTGTTGTTCCTCAGGTGAACATTGAGTAGCATTCCCTAGCTAAAATCCCCATTAACGAGCCACGACGACTGAATGCATTAACAACACCATCTCCTCCTACTGCTCTGCTAAGCCGCAGGCATGACGACTGTGTTTGGATTAGTTAAGACAGCTACTCTACGCAGCGTACCACACCTGAAATAAGCATTGTTGAGGAGACCACTCCCTGCTGCTTACTAGCGCAATCTGGCACTCTAGCCTTCAAAGCGCGCTGCTGTCATCAGCATGCTAGCAGGGGAACCCACAAATAGATTACTTAATCCGAGATATATGTGCCTTTGGTGTGCAAAAGCGACCCCTACGACGAACAGCTGATTTATGACAGATTTCGCTGGAGTCTACCCGTATGTGACTGGAACATAAGAGACTGATGGGGCAGCAACGACGCCCATCGGCCACACCTCCGAAACTACCGATACTTCATTGTAAGCGCCATGCCTTCCCGTCAACCAACTTTAGCCATGTAGCTGCGAGTGCTATTTTCTTCAAGCTCTTCGGGATTTTCAAAGCATCAAATTATGTTTTGTGATTTTTATCGCTTCACCCAAACCGAGTAGCAGTATACAGCGCGGAGAAAGAAGCATGATGCTGTGCTGTGGGGCCTGCAAAAATGCTGATACTTTTTGCAGATCTGGCCATTGGCTTTATCGATGGATTCCTCGAGGTCATGGGGCACGAGAGCATCTACGTCGTTCTCGACAACTTAAGTCAAAGTGCCCAGTTCATTGCTTGATTCAGCCTGGGCGCTTTATTATTCTCACAAAGTCAAGTCGGGAAACTCCATGAATTCCCCAGTGGATCGTTATGAGGAGCAAAACAAAGTTCGTGAGTGCGTTATGGCGTGCCTTTATGACCTGCCTGCATAGTAAGCATTCTATGGCCACTACTAACCACTTTGAGGCAGATGAGCAAACAGAGAGCAGCTAGCACGCCCTGCTCCAGCACGTACGACTCTTTGCTCACATGAATCCGCTTGCCTTCGATTTTCTTCGCTGTGCTGAGTGCGTGTATGATATAACAGTACACCCGATTACTGTTTCTCCCCAGCATCAGTAGTCTATGCTGAGAAGCTCTTTTCGGTGCGGGCGTCAACCTGGTGGTCCAGGGTCAGCAGCCACCATTCGCAGTAAAAAACTTTAGAGAGCAGTTCGGTAGTGTACGCGAATGTACGCTCAGCCGGCGAGACACAAACAGGGAAATATGACAAAAAGCGGTGATTGACGATTGTTTCGAGCCTGAAGACTTTGCCTTGATGAACTGGCCAGTTTTCCGAGTTTCGCGGGGAGAAAACAGCACAGAGAAGCTGGCGGCCAGCTGGCTAGGACTACTTCGCATCCTCTCACGTACTGTTCCCCGTTCTTAGTGTTGCGATTTCCCTAACAGTAGGTGGAACAGCAAAGCTTTGCCTATAAAGTTCTCGGCTTTTCCGTGCACTTACAATTTATGCGCAACCGTTGTCAGGTAGGTTGCCTTTTAACTCTTCCTCGTGCCTCTTCTAAGGTCTGGAACTCGGCCATGCTGCACGCACCTGCTGCATATACAGTCAGTTTTTGATCTATGATGCATGGAGGCAGTGCTCAACTAGTGTGACTTTCAATTTTTATCTACACTATTCACTTGTCTGGTATCTCCTTGTCGCAGGAGGCTCACACATTTCAGCGATCGCCCTTCCGCGGTCGTTTTGTTCCAATGTTCGTTCTTGGCTAGTGTATGTGCCTTTCTTCCAGTTGATTCCTCTTTATCAGCTGATATCTACTTTGAAGTTTTTGTTTTGAACTAGAGCCGGCGATTTTGCCTGGCTTGGGGTAGCGATAGGGTGGGGACTCTTCGACGGTCCTTCACACAGTTGGTCTCGACGGAAGCGTAAGCAACAAGATGGCGTGCCTTGGAATGGGGACAGCGGGGGGCATAGGTAGCTTATTACACCAATCTAGTACACCACTTCCATTTGATTAGGAATTGTTCCCCTATGTTTGCCTCTTATTTATCACAGATTGTCCTTGTTTGTATGCAACAAAGCAATCTTGTGAGCTTGCCAGCTAGATGCTGTATGCAACTAGTTGTGATTGCCCAGAGTGCTTACAAGGTGCAGCTATGCACACCCTAGGTGGCATGACTCTGTCATACGGGAACCTTCAGGGTTGGGGACAATTAAAGAAGAAAGCTCTTCTGAGAAATCACCCGGTATGTTTCTATGAAATTTGTAGGGTACCTGGGGCTATAGTGCCGCCATACGGAGACCTTAGATGGATATTTACTGCCAAATTCATGTTGACTAGCAAGCCGTCCTTTGCCGGTCCAACAGGTGCTGGCCACTCTCAACTTTCGTCAACGAACTTTTCTGGCTGCTGCCAAAGAAATTCAAGTTTTTGAATCACTAGATGACTCTGTAACAACCAAAGGACCGTTAAAGGGATTTATGAGATCACTCTGCATTGACAAGCAGTGGATAAGCGGAGTAGGAATCATACGGTTCTACAAAAGTTAAGGCCCATCCACGGTCTCTGTCGGGAGATTCGCTACTCACAGCACAACTTTAGAGGAACTTGTCATGCTTTCCCAATCCCTTGCCAGTGTGACTCAGAGATCTCAGCATGAAAGGAGAGTGTCAGGCAGAGTGTGTGTAGCTGCAACCCTTCAAACATCCGGAACATTTACAGCTAGTTGTACATACCATGTAGCGAGCACGCACACAACACAGCATCTTCTAGTGTCCAGTTAACAGCATTCAGCAGGAAATGCAGCCGGCGGATAAAACAATTGATCAATTTCATGCTTATTCTTAATCCACAAAAGTTTTGAAGTAGATAGCTTCTAAGTGAAGCATGGAGCGCTGTAAATCCGCTCTGTGCAGCGTCCAGAAGAAGTTTTTCCCCTCGATGGGGGACACCCCGCTGTTTAAACTGTTTATATTCTGCATTATTTCCGCGAAGAAGGACGATAGAGAGCTTGGCTACTCGAAAGAAATACCAATGATCTAAGTGCCGACCCTGACTAGGTTTAGGTGCGCTGGGTAGCAACCCCAAAACCAATCACCGTTTCCATGCAACGAATCCACATGCGCGTATTTATGTATATACTGCTATGGCGAAAATTCTCTCTGGCTGGTCTTGAAGTTACGAGAGTATGGTGGATTAGGCGGTCAGTACCACTGGCTAGTGTGTTGTTCGTATGAGCATCTAAGGACCCAGTAGGGGTAATCCTGAGGCTCCGTGCACAATTTACCCCGTAATTCCAGTAAAATATACCTAACTTGGCGCCACAAGCCAACGACTAGTTCACGGAAAGGAGAGAACAAACCAACCAGGGAGCAGCACCACCACTCATTGCGGCGCGGCAGTAGCTGCTGCTACTGCTACCACTGCGGGAGCTGCTGCTGTTGTTGATGCTGCTACAGAAATGCCACACTCTCATGAAGTAAAGAACATTGCATTTTTTTTCCAGCTCAGCTGCTGCAGCAAAGTGGACTGGCCTGCTTCTCCAGCTGCAGCTGCTGCTGCTGTTTCTAGGTGAGGAACGCAGCTGTTGCTTATGCTACTGCTATTCTTATTGCTGGTACCACTATTACGACTTCCTCATTTTCCATCTCCCCTGCTGTATCCCTACACTAAAGAAAGCACTTTTTCGTATAGGTGGGGTGATTACGGCAGTCTCAGCGGTCGCATCCTGGCTGTGTTGCTGCGGCTCCTGGGGCGAACTGTTGGGCCCATTACAGTATTGGTGACAACAGCTGTAAGAGATCCTTCTCACAGTGCTGGACTGTGTCTAGCGACCCTGCAGGTGCGGCAGTTTGCTAGCTGGTGTTCCTTACCCACAGCAGCAGTAGGTACAAGACGCGACAGCCAACGCACGAGTGACTATCGTGTGAGAAAATCTGTACCAAAGTCAGCAGGATCAAGAGCGACATATTGATCAGCGACCAGTTTGAGGGAGCCTATGAAGCAAAGGAAACAATTGGCGCATGGATGGAGAGCGAGGCTTGGCCGCTGTGCTTAGAGTTTCATGGGGGGTGGCGTTACTTTTTTTTGTTGGACGATATCGGCGGCAACATACAACGTTCGGTTGTTTGGTGCTGCGGCTTCTCAGAATTTGTGGGATCACTGCTCTTTCCCGGTCGGTACAATGGGCAACCTCTGTGAATGGTAAGTTGTCACTGTT
Organism: Cyclospora cayetanensis; assembly: GCF_002999335.1. Classification (NCBI taxonomy): domain Eukaryota; phylum Apicomplexa; class Conoidasida; order Eucoccidiorida; family Eimeriidae; genus Cyclospora; species Cyclospora cayetanensis. The sequence goes on along the minus strand of NW_020312750.1, from coordinate 150,568 downwards.
GTTTCTGCCCCCCCACACGCATCTATTGTCGTTTTTCTGCTTTGGAAGATAGCCTTATGTAGTTTAATGCATACAGCAATGAAACTTGAAGTTGCAGACCCTAATTCCTTGCTAAAATATCGGATGCAAAACCATATACTCCAAATTCTGAACACACGCGAACCTCCTTTGATTCGTCGGCAGCGAACGGCCACATCGCTGGGCGAAAACTCATGATCCAGAAGCAACAGCTCCCGCATCTGTTGTACAGTGTGAGTGGTTTTAAGCATCTAAGATCGGGGGTTTCGATTTCGTGTGGCCCTGCCCGCCGCCATGAACAGCTTATTATTTGAGTGGCTGTGGATGTAAAGCGTGTAAAAGGTAGCGGGTGTATTATGTGGCCTATGAGGTCTTAGTATATTTGATGGCCTTCGCAGTGTACTGTATGTGCGCATTGCGAATGCTGCAATTATGTGAGACATTTTCATCGCGTCGAGTCCACGACATGCACACGGATACATTTGTGTACGATTGTAGAGAGTTTTATCCCTACATGTGCAAATACTAGGAGCATTTGTGCTGTAAACTTGTTTATTCGTATTTTTAGTGATGGCTGCTCATGGCTGACATAGGGGAGGTACTTTTAAGATGCCCTTTTTATGGTTGAAGGGGTGGCTTACGCCTTCAAGGTTCTGGTTTTGAAGAGCCATCGCTGCATCCTTCGGTTGTGCCTTCGGCTCAAGGCGTGTAGTATGAACCTGGGTCGTCCCCGAGATCGCTGTTCATCGGTCTGTAATAGTGTTATTGGTTTTCAGTGTTTTTCCGCATCTCCTTCCGTTCACTCTACGCTTGGCTGAGAACAGCAGTTGTTTTTCGCTTCAGATGCATTGGGCCTTATGGTCGTATTCCGATCTCCAAAGCCCCTTTTTAATCTTTCCCATGCATTCCGTAGTGTTCCCATGTGCCGATATTTCTGCATTGTTTGTGAATGTCCAGCCGCGGTAAGGCCGGAGGCCGCTGCTCTGATGTGCAGCCGGATAAGGACAAGCCGCTGCAGCAAGGTGCGTTGCTCCGGCAGCTACTGTTGATCTCACTAGTGCTGCTCTGGTTATTGCTCGACTTTCTTTGATCCACAGTGCCATGTTGCTCGAAGGGCTTTCAGCGTTTGCTGTCTGCTGACTGTGTCTGGTCAGCGTTCGTGCGAATGCTTTTTTATTGCTTCACAAGCTGTTGTTTCATGTTCTTTCCTCGCGCGATACATAGACAGCCGCTTCTCGCTGCAATGCTTTTTTTCTGTACGTGGCGTGGCATGCGGAGAGATGCTCTGTCTCGTGCCTTTGCTGTTGCTGCATTTGAATTCTTATATGAAGATGCATGTTCATGGACCTCCCCGCTTTTATTTCTGTGCGAGTTTTTTGCTGGGCTGGCGGCGGGCAGGGAGAGTTTTGAGGGTTGAGGGCTAGAGACTTGAGCGCTTAAGGGTTAGGTCGGCTGCTGCCTTTGGTGCTGCAAAGTCTTTTCGGCTGGTCTTTTCTGTGCTGCCGCTGTTGGTAACGTGCTGCTGAAACTTTTTGCGGGAGGTGGTTGTGCCTCAAGTCCCTACTCCTGTGAGCAGGTGTGCGCTCGTGTTGGTCCGTTCAGTCACTGAAGATGACTTAGATAGCAATGAAGAAGACGACGACGTCGTAGACGAGCTTCCCATGGTGAGCAGGACCAGTAACTATCGCAAGTTCAGGAGTCGTTTTGATTATCTTTTTGCGACTTCACAAGCGAGAGTGTGTTGAGACTTGTGTTCAGCCAAGCGCAACGGTGCAAGCGAAGAACCGCCAGTCCGTTAGTGCCGAGGCGTACGGAGAATGGAACAAGAAAACCAACTTTGTTCCACCTGTAAGGACAGATGGCTCAGTGGTTAGAGTAGGTGTCGTCACAAGTATTCATCTTTACAGTTGAAACATTTAACCTCATTGCTCTGTCTGCTGTTGCTGCTCTTTCACAGGTCTACGAGAAGACCCCGGAAGCAAAGCAGCGGATTCAGAAAATCGTCGACAATTCATTTCTGTTTAGTGTAAGTCCGTTTCTTGGGTGAACCACCGTCGTCCTTTCCCGTTTTGCTTCGCCATGTAGTGTATGTTGCGATGATCATAGACTTCAGGGTTCATGATCTAGGCTATGGGTTGTTGCATGATTACCGCTTTCAGTCGTTGGATTATGAGGATATCGACGTAGTTTTAGGGGCTTTTAAAGAGGTGTCAGTGAAGAAGGGAGAAACGTTGATCCAGCAAGGCGCTGACGGCGACAAGTTATACCTGATTGAGTCGGGAGAGGCTGAAGTGTTCAAAGAGATCACAAATGAGACCACTCAGCAGAAACAAACGCTGAAAGTCAACACAATGAAGGAGGGGGACACCGTTGGGGAGCTGGCCCTAATGTATAATGCCCCGAGGGCAGCTACTGTCATTGCTGCAACTGATCTTAAGCTGTGGTCTCTAGATAGAGAGACTTTTAGCCACATCGTTCGAGACGCAGCAGCGAAAAATAGGGAGATGTATGAAGATAGCCTCAAAGAGGTCAGAGCACTCAACTTTTGCGGTGGCGGGTCGTCATTTGTGTAGCAGTATCTTCAAGAGCCTAAGAATGAAAGCCGAACAATTAATGCCGTAAAAGTCCCTGCTTATTTGCATCTAATTTTGCAATCTTAGGGATGAGCCTTGCCTAGCGTCCCTCTCAACCAACGATTGCTCGCGGTGCTTGACTACTGGAAAGCTCTTAAATTGCAACTTCATTGCTTCATGTGGCTGCTGTCGTGTTCTACAGGTTGAACTACTGAAGGACGTAGACCCATATGAGCGTAGCAAAGTTGCAGATGCCTTAAAGACGCAACTGTTTCAGGCAGGAGATGAGATAATTCGTGAGGGGCAAGAAGGCGACACCTTCTACTTATTGCTGGATGGGGAAGCAGAGGCAATTAAGGGAGGTAAGGTGGTCATGGAATACAAGAGGGGAGGCTATTTCGGCGAGCTCGCATTACTCAAAAATCAACCGAGAGCTGCAACTGTGAAGGCGAAGACCAACTGCAAAGTCGCGTACATGGATAGAAGGAGCTTCAAGCGACTACTTGGTCCGCTTGAAGCCCTGCTAATGAGAAATATGGATCACTACAGGGCAGTTATGAAACAGTTGGGGTTGGACACTCAGTATCTCGACAAATAAGCACTATTTCTTCGGTGTGCCCTCTTCTGCCGTTGAATTTTCTCCGAGCACAGAGTGGGAGGGGGGCACTGTAGCGTTCGCTACTTTGGCTGAGTCTGCTAGGAGACTGCAGCAGCGGCAGCTTTAGCAATGCTGCTGCTACGGTAGTACAGCGACGAATTGAGTAGGTGGTCCACAAGGTTCTGTGCAACCGTTAATGGTGTTGCCGCAGTGAAGGATGGACTAAACTGGGCTGGCTGTGGCCGCAGAGACTTGATTCACACTTTTGTCCAGAGTATTCTTCGCGCCTGTATGCAGCGGGGTACATTTGACGGAAGCAGCTTGTATGACAGATCATTGTGCATGGCAGTTGGTTAGAGCGTCGTCTGATGTGCACATTTCGTTTTATTTGCATGCCTATTTCTGCGTTCCCGTTGGCAACAGTGGGTTTCCGCTCCTGCTGAGAAGCTCGGCTTTCAATTTTATTCCTCCTTCTATATTTATCTCGTTGTTCTTCCTCAAAATACCTGTTTTACTTCTTGAGAGCATCCCGCCATTTGGGGGCTGCCGTACTGACGCACAGCAATGCAAATGCAAGGGACTCCTCGGGCACGAGTGCCCCAGCGCTCATCAGAGTTCGCCTGTATATGCAATACATTTCCGATATTCTGGTAGTACTTAGTTCAGGGCATTCATTATAGCACTATATTCACAGTAACCACCTCGTAAGTTTGGGTTTGCTCCCGGTCTATTGAAAGGAGCATCGGCTCAGCACCCTGCATTTTACCTGCCAGACTATGATGAAGAAAATATGTAAAGCATCCAATTGCGACAGTCCACTGTAAGACCTGAAATCGGGGCATGATTCGACTGAGCCACTTCCCTTACTTTGCCATGGAGTAGTGAAGATGGCATACAGTGTTGTCGACATAAGGCGGAAACCTACAAATAGAAGCGGCGCTGGGAATGTGGTGACTCTGGCTTCCGTTGCCAAGGTTAGCAGCCAATTCGTCTAGTAGAAAGTGCAGGATTCTGAATCAAGTAGCGGATTAATATGGCTTGAATTGTGTCTGCCTTAAGCGGATCAAGCTACACGTCGACACTTTCTATTGCACTTGTTACAATAACTAAGAGTCAGCAAAGAACTGGTTATTTGCTTTGGATATTCTTATATGCAAGCTGTTGCAGAGTAAAGCTTTCTCAGTACGTCAAGAATGAGCATCGCGTGGGTGGGCATTCGCTACTTCGAGCAACTTGCCGGTTCTGCCCAGAGCTCTTGGGCGGCTCGTCGAAGCCTACCCTAGCTATCCTTCTCCCTTCATGCCAGAATCCCTTTACTTAAAGGACAGAAGGAGGGAGACTTTTCTTAGGAAAAGGACTGGTATCTCCCTACCAAGTTTGCTTTGGGTTTGTTCGTGTTTGTATGGAGGCCCTACGTGAAGCGCTACCCTCAGTGGCACCGCGTGGCTTGACAGAGCAGAACTGTGATCAATACGTCTATTTCCCAATATTGAGACGTGTTTTGGACGCTGGATTCAGAAAGAGGCCGTACGACGCTGGACTACCCGCAAAAATGGCACCGCAGCTGTTGGCCTTTTCATGTTCTCAGAGTAGTGAAATGACACGATAGTCGCGACCCTGGCTGGATTCTTGGCAAGTAAAGGCGCTTTCTTAGAACAAAGACTTAAGCAATTAGGACGCCGTACACTTCTGTTGAACGAGATTCTCAGCGCCTAAAGTAGCTGCCCTTAGGCTCATGATTGTATACACCAAAAACAGCAAGGAATTTAGGTGACTGGAATGACTCTCGAAATTGATATTTTTATAGGGTTTGCTCGAAACGCATACTACTTCTGGCTAATTTGTGCAGCGAGATTATGTGTGATTATATGCAGGGTTGGAAAATACGCAAGCAGCAAAATCTACGTTTCACCTTGGTGCTAGTGGATGACGCTCTTCTGTATGTCTATTTAGGCAGTGACCAAAGCAATATCCTCTATGCCCGAACTTGGCATGCAGGCAGCAGTGCAGCACTCGAAGGCATTCAGCGATGGTCGAACATTCGTAAGCGTTGACTTTGCACAATGTTGGTTGTCCGCTTTAAGCTCTACGCTGCTTTACTTGTCAAGACCTCCTCATGTAGGTGTGGAGGTATGAGTTGTGGGCATGTTGAAGAGTGTTCCATGCGCGATGGCGTGCGGGGACTATGGTCAGTCCCAGTAGTATATAAAACACTCGCGCTGACCCCCACAGCTGCGCAAAATGCTAATCCTTTCGTGAGACAGACCTGGCAACCACTCGTAGAAGGCTTGTGGGATATCTTATCGCCGTGTGCTATCCAACATACCATCCCCACAAAGTTAAATTTCCTCATCATTCCATAAGGTCTTGCGATACTCTGGAACGTATCGGGAGGCAGGTTCTAGGAATAGCTCAATACGATGCGCTAGAAGACTAGAATATAGCCAGCTTGTTGGCAGCTCCTCATTATTTAGCGTATCCATGAATTTCTTCTCGGAATTTGCTCAATTCTTGTGTTCCCGGCTTATTCCTTCAACCGAATTTTCACTGAAGAACGTTGTATAGTCACTAGAAGATCCCTGGATCTGTCTTCTTGTATTGCGCTGCTAAACCGCACACAGGAAAGCTACGCCCCTTGTCGTCGACCAAGCGACTCGACCCCATTCGCCATAAATGAAATGACTGCTGTTGAGTTGACAAAAAGCTGCATGTTCCGAGCCCACCGGGACACACTAACCTGCACAATGCGCACCGATACTGCGCTGCCTAGCAGAATAGGTTGAATCACTCTCGCGCTGCGCCCTCGGACTACAGTTTCACTTCACTCCTAGTGTGATACTTCGCTAGCAGTTTTCCACCATCAGTGAAAACTTGCATCAACGCAGATTCTGTCGGTGAAGGGTCCCTAGCTACGACTAGAATCTCTGTAGCCCTACCTCTGTGCTAGAGCCAGAGTGGGGTTTTTCTGTCTCCCTGATGCGCCTTCTTTGCTTGCCAAGCAGCCTGCTTCTGTCCCCCGGTGTTCAGGTTCATTGGTATTTTGCGCGCGCTTGCAGTTCCGGATGATGAGCGAATTTTCCACAATGAAAGCAGGTCCGTTGTCGGCAGGCCGTCTGAGGCTTCATGTAAGTGTAAATTCTCACTGGCGTGCTTTTCTTGTTTACCTTATGCTGTGAGCTAGGGCTGATTGTCAAGGCTTCTGCATCCATCTGTTCTAATTTTTCACACTTGGAGCGTCCTTTCAGTCAAAGACGCTAGCGTTGTGCTCCTTTGCTTCTGAGTTCATAAGCAGTTCCTCAATCGCAAGCCTGAAGTCGGTTATCTAGTCTTCGAGTTGCTGATTAGCTTGCGAAAACCTTCCATTGCATTTTTCGTGGACCTGAGACGACTAATTGATAACGAAGCTGTTCGTCTGCCTTGTGACGTTTGAGAATCGATGTCTTTCAGCTTCTAAGATATTCTCCTCTTTTTTCGAGGTGCGTAACTTACACTTTCTTATTTTCATCAAATCTTGCGGCTAAGGTGATCTTGGCATTAATCGACGAGGCAGGACTTGTAGGAAGGCTTGAACGGAGTCCCTGAAAGCAGACGGATTCTCCTGCATGAATTGAGCCAGCATTCAATTACTTTTTCTCCTAAAGGATAATGCCACAAGAAGCACTTGTTTCCCTCCACTTCGGCGGTACAAAGCCAGGTATATCTCCAATCGGCTGGTGGAACCTTGAGTACTTGCCCATCCTTGGGGGCGCCAGACCTTCATAGTGGTCATAACCTATAAAGCGTTTGTAGAAACTTATAAATAATTCATAGGCCGAAAACCACGCCTCTCTAACTGGTGTGGAACAGTGTTAAGGCCAACTTCAGGGCCGACCTCTGGCAGGCAAATAACAAGTGTGCCACCGTCTAATTTGACCAAAACAAGCCTTTTCCACAGCATGTTGCCAAAAATAGATGATCAGCTTAGGAAGTAGCTTGATAATAGCCAGACTGCGGTTGAAGGAAAACCTGCCATTCCACTCCAAGTACAGCCATTGGATAAACGGAGACAATTTGCAGCGAACCATGCAGTGCTACCAAGTGTAACACTCAACGGGAAGCCTTTGTAGAGGGACTTGTAACTCTAGACTCGATACAAACTTTATAGAATGTCATTAAGTACCCCTTAGAGGGGATTCGTTTTTCCCCCACCCGCGCCCCTTCACAGCTGGTTGCGCATACCATCTAGCGCTCACTCACACAACATTCTGTACCTAGAAGGTAACACTATGCAATGTACAACACATACTTACATACAAACCAGTAAGTCAATCCTTTGCCAGTTTCCACTAGATATAACTAGCTTACTGAGATTCCAATGTGCTACTGGACCCGCCACAAACACATATGTTACCGCCACAAAAAATTTGAAATTTTCGAGCTACTCCTGGTTCGCAGTTTTTGGAGGAGCCAAGCGGGAAACCACGTGTCGAGTGCTTAGCTACACAGTAGTTGAATGGGTTAGGAAATAGTATGACTATCGAAGCAGAGCTTATTTTGCCGCATGCCATGGTTGAGTTGTGCCGCCCATAGCGCTCAAATGACTTTGGCTTCTGTCGAGATCTAACCGCGAGCAATGGGGGGCAGAAAAGAGAAAGAGTACTAATAAACAATTAGTTGTCTACACGGAAACACCTGCCACCCCCACTTTAGCAGTCCCTTATCCTGGCACTAATCATCAAACGATGTGAAAGCATGGCACTCTTTGGTGCAAACAAAGCATGTTGTTGGTAGAAGCTGAAGTTTGCGATACATTATTTTCCTTTCTGCCCCTTTCTTCCTCCCTTGTCCACTGCCCTGTTTATCCTTACCGCAATAATTATTTCCTTTCTCCTGCCTCCCAAAGAGCGTCAAGCCCCATATGCCCGGCACATTGGGCTTACTTACACCCCTACCAAAGCGCCCTATTAATGGTTCGGCCTTGCTATCCGCAGATCTTAACTAGTAGATCACATAGGTCGGAGCACAATTCCAAGTGGATTCGCTAATTCGGCAAACTACTACTACACAGTGAGCCAGTGGACCCTGAATAGACGATCCTGGCAGGGGGGAGGCAGGGAGAGGACCTATCGGGGGTTTGCTTGTGGCCGCCTTTTGCATAGTTCTAGCCCAAAGCAAACATGAATGAACAAAATCTGGCCAAAACAGCACGGCAGCCTCTAAATTTGTCTCTAGAATGCAAAGGAACCAGACTCCTGCAGCAGCAGCAACACCGGCAAGCAGCAGCAGCCGCGGGCCACACAGCAGCAACAGACGCCCTGCTGCAGGAGCAGCACAAAGCGTGCGGGGGCAAGCCCAGCGTAATAGAAAAGGAGGCATCGCAATACGGCAGCGCGAGCTGTTCTTCGACGAAGTAAATGCATGGTAACTCAGCTGAAGACGGCATCAGCAGCAGCGGCAGCAGCAGCAGCCGCCGCAGCAGCCGCTGCTGTGTCCTCCGTCCGGCTGCAGTACAGCCCGTGCGGCTATTGGCTTGCTCTTCCCCCCTCGAATCTCTGCTAGAAGTGTTGCTGCATCATAGCCGAGTTCCTCCTTACGGGAGACAGGCGTAGACGAGGTTGCTGCTGCGGCGTTGCAGCGGCAGCAGCAGTAGCGGATATAAGTCCCTCGCTGCTCCTTCTGTCTGCTCCTCTACTCTGCCTCTACGAATACCCCTTTTCCTCGGCATGCTGCAGCTCTTTGCTGCTGCACAGTAAAGCAGCAGGAGCACCCAGCCAGAATCGGTACCCCCGGCGATAATTGTATCATTTTTGCTGCCAGTGTTTGCCGATGCCACAGTAGCTGGCTTTCCCCCTCCTCTCCAAGCAACTCCTTCTTCGTCTTTTAGCACGGGTAGTAGCAGCAGCATGCTGACCGATATGGTGGGATGCGCTGTTTGGACTTCTGCATAGAGCGTTTGATGCGGCTTGGCACGTCTTTCCCTCCCTCGTTCTGTCCTCGCTTATTCCTACAACCTCTGGCCTAGAGAAGCCGCTTAAAGGGACGCAGAAGTCTCTGCTGGCACTTCAGCGTCTCGAATCACCGACTCTGGGCAGCAGTGGCTGCAGCAGCAGGAGCTGCACCAGCTGAAGTGCTGTGTAGCAGCACTCAAGGTCCTCACATTGGGTAAACCCCCATGCTCCCCCCATTATTCTCCCCTCTGTGTCTTACCTCCCCAGCTTCTGCCGTGCTGTTTCCTAGCATGTTAAGCTCCGCAGTCTCACTGCTTCTTCCCAGTTCCTGCCCTCGCGTATCGCACGTCTGCTGCCGCTGCTGACTCCGCTTTTGCTGCAGGATGCTGCAAGGGAGCGGCGGCGAATACAGCAGTGGCCTGGCGACTTCATTAGAGGATGATGCAGCAATGCAACTCTTTGGGATATCGGAAGCAGACGCAGCAGCAGCAGCAGAGGTTGCTGGAAATGCAGCAGCAGTGCCAGCAACTGATCTGGCAATGACAACAGAGTCTGCAGCAGCAGCAGCAGATGCGAGCATCACAGCCTCTTCTCTCCAACAGCAGCAGCAGCAAGAGCAACAGCCACAGCATCAAGTCAATACGTCACTTGGATTCGTTTATGAGGGCTGCATGCAGCAGCGGCAACAGCAGCTACAGCACCAACAGCAGCTACTACAACAGCAACAAATGCAACAGCAACAGATGCAACCGGTGACCCCCCCGCAGCTGCAGCAGCAGCATATGCAACAGCAGCCTATGCAGCAACAGCTGCTGCACCAGCAGCAACAATTGCAGCAACAGCAGCAATTGCAGCAACAGCAACATCTTCAGCAAATGCAGCAGCAGCAGCAGTTACCAGCAATGCTGCATCAGCAGATGCAACACCAGCCCATGCAGCAACTGCAGTTGCAGCAACTACAGCAGCAGCATATGCAACAACAACACATGCAGCAACTGCGGCAGCAGCAACTTCAGCAGCAACAGCTTCAGCAGCAACAGCAGCAGCAGCTTCAGCAGCAGCAGCTTCAGCAACAGCAGCTTCAGCAGCAGCAGCTTCAGCAGCAGCAGCTCCAATTGCAACAGCAAGGCCAGCAGGCAGCAGACCCTGCAGTGCCTTCTCAGCTTCTGCAGCAGCAGCTGCAGCAGCAGCTGCAGCTTCAGCAGCAACTTCATCAGCAGCAATTGCAGCAGCAGCAGCTGCTGCAGCAGCATCTTGCAGCCGCGAGTGGCAATCCGCAGCAGCAGCAACTGATCCATCAGCAGTACATGAGGCAACAGCAGATTCGTCAACAGCTGCAGCAGCAGCAGCTGCAGCAGTTGCTGCTGCAGCGGCAGTTGCAGCAGCAGCATCCCCTGCTGGCAGCCCAGCAGCAACAGAATTCTTTTCTGCAGCAGCAGCAGCAGCAGCAGCAGTATCTGCAGCAGCTGCAGCAGCAGCAAGCGTTGCAGCGCCAGCAGCAGCAGCAGCAGCTCTTGCAGCAGCAGGGTGCTTTTGGAGACTCGGGAGCATCCACAGCGTTGCAGCAGCAGGCTGCAGTTGCGGCTGCGGGGGCAGGGGAGTTGCCACGGCGTGCTGCAGCTGCGGCTGCTACTGCTGCTGCAACAGCAGCAGCAGCAGCAGCAGCTGTATCGGCCAAAGCAGAAGATGACGGAGATGAAGCATGGGAGATGTCGGGGAAGCGAAATTCTGGGGGAGTTTCAGGAGCGGTTTGGGGGGGAAATGCGCCCACGAGCAGCAGCAGCAGCAGCAGCTCGCGGCGACGCAAGCCTCGCGTGCAAGCTCGTGAAGCCTACTACGCTTCTCACTTGCCTCGAAGCACCTCGGTGGGAGCCACAGCGGCAGCTTCTGCAGCAGCAGAACGCAGCGGGAGTGGTTTTACCTTGCGAGCTCGCAGCAGCCGCGTGGATTACGTGAATTTAGCGCAGGACGAGGAGGAGGGGGAGGAGTCTGACGACACTGAAGGAGGCGGAACGGCTGGAAGCGGCAACAACAGCAACAGGTACAGTGCAGCTAGAGGCGCAGGAGGCGAAGAAGCAGGAGCTGTTGCTGGGAAGGTAGTCGACCGCGTGCTGGATTCTCGTTTGCGGGAAGATGGTGAGGAGGAGTTTCTGATTAAATGGCTTGGTCGAGCTCACGTCCACAACACCTGGGAGGTGTATGACTCCATAGCGCCGCTTCTGGGCATCAAAAAGCTGCTCAACTTCATCAAACGCAGAGACAGGGAGAAGGAGGCCATGCAGCACATGACACCGGACGAAGTTGAACAGCTGGAAATCGAAAAACAAATGCAGAGACAGCTGGACGAAGATGCCCTTCAGGCGGAGCGCATCATATACAGATGGTCAGCAACTGGAAAGGGGGGGGCTGTGCTTCCCTATTCTTCGTGTCTGAGTCTTAGCTTGGGGAGGCCGCTTTTAAGGGTGTTTGCGGGGTGTCTGGTGTTGTAGAACCTGCTGAGTTGGCGTTCTCAGAGTCCATTTAAAAGAGATATCGCTGGCTGCACGCTCTCTCATGTATTATATCGATGGTTTTACCCTGTCCTCTCCCACCCCTCTGAGAAGTTCACGGACTCTTGCCTCTAAGCGTCTGTATAGGTGTGTGTGTGTGTTTTTGTGTGTGTGTGTGTGTTTATGTATATATGTGTGTGTATGTGTTTATGTATGTATGTGTGTGTATGTTTTTATGTATGTATGTGTGTGTATGCGTATATGCATCTATATATATGTGTATATGTCTATGAATTTGTTTTTCACTCTCTCTCTTTTTCTCTCTTCGTACGTTTGTCTCTTGCGCCTTCCCTTCAAGAAAGACGCTGTTGTGCCTTGCATCCCCCTCGAGAGTTTGCGCTTGCTGTGGCTGCCTTTGTTGCGTTTTCAGGGAGGATCAGCAGACGGGTGCCAAGTCGTACATTGTGAAATGGAGGAGCTCTCCATACGATCGGTGCACACAAGAGACGCATGAAACGCTTGTGCAGCATGATTTCTTGCCCTTGGTTGACGCGTATGATGCGCGGCTGCGCAGGGTGCAGGCTAAATTGCAGAAGGCCCTTTCTGAGCCTGCAGCCTTCAGGCCGATTACTTCGACCGCATTCGTCCCATACGTTGAAACTCCTCCATATATGAATCGCGTGTCTCCTCCGGAAGAAGGGGAAGTTGAACTCGAGCCAGAAGCGCAGCAGCAAGGAGAATTGCAGGCAGGAAAACACGAGCAGGCAGGAGACAGCTCGAGCAGCAGCAGCCGCCTTGAGCTCTCCCTAGGCCGAGAAGCAGATTCAAGGAGTAACCAGGAATTGCGTGATTACCAGCTGACGGGGGTTAATTGGATTCTCTCCCGCTTGAAGCGCGGCGTGTCTGTGTTGCTGGCGGATGAAATGGGACTGGGCAAGACGGTGCAAACGATTGGTGTCGTAGGCCATCTTTTGTTCAAGGAGGAGGTACTCACGCCTATTCTGATCTTTGTACCGCAATCCACGCTCGACAACTGGGTGCGGGAATTCTCCCGCTGGCTGCCAGAGGCCAACGTGGTGATGGTGCACGGCAATGCTGCTGGGCGAAGCGTGATTCGAAACTACGAGCTGCAACGGCTGCATCACCGCCTTCCAGTGTACAAGTTTGACGTGTGTCTGACGACGCCGTCCATTCTCAACTGCGGAGGTGATTCGGAGTTCTTGAAAAAGGTGGTTTGGTCTCTGTTAGTGGTGGACGAAGCCCACCAACTGAAGAATATCAACAGCAAGCGCTTCATCGAGCTTTCCGCATTCTCCGTGCAGCACAAGTTGTTCCTCTCCGGCACGCCCCTGCACAACAACTTGGACGAACTCTGGAACCTCCTGCACTTCCTCAACCCCTCCATTCATCATAGCATCGCAGAATTCAAGCAGAAGTACCACTTGGTAGAGAAGCACTCAGAAGTGGGAGAGGCGAAGGCTGCACAGTTGGCAGCCTTGCAGCAGGAACTGAACGGCTTCATTCTTCGCAGAGTCAAAAAAGACGTGGAAAGGAGCATGCCAAAGAAGGTAGAGAGCATCCTGCGCGTGGAAATGTCCCCCTTGCAGCTGCACTTCTACCGGCTTATCCTCACAAAGAATTTCGATCACCTCGCACGGAAGGGAGGTGCCAATCGCACGAACCTGCAGAACATATGCATGGAACTGAAGAAAGTCTGCAACCACCCCTTCCTCTGTCGTGCACCGGAGGAAGGAGAGGAGTGGTCGCGCTTACTTGTAGACGGCTCAGCGAAGATCCGGCTGCTCGATAAGCTCCTCAAGAGGCTTAAGGAAAAGGGGCACCGCGTCTTGATCTTCTCACAGATGGTCAAGATGCTGAACATCCTCGCGGAGTTTCTCAAGCTACGGGGATACAAACACCAGGTACAGCTACATCCAGCGAGGACCAGAGCCGTATATACGTTAAGAGGCCCCTCTTGCATTCTTCCTCTCAAAACGACGACAGACAGACAGAGGTTCCAGAAAAAGGGGGGAAAATTTTAGCAACTTCCCCCCCTTTCCCCCCGCATGCGTCCCCACACGCAAACGCAATATGCGTGTGTGGGTAGCGGTGTCGTTAATCCTTCAAATGTGTTATTTGCCGCTTCTTCTCCTTCTCGCACTTCTCCTCAGGATTCCTCTGCTTTTGGCTGTCTGTGCTGCTGCCGATTACTTCGCATTCGTATGCTGTTGTCGGTCTGAGCCTCTTTTCTGTCAGCCAGCGGGGCAGCTCGGGATGTGCTCTCCGCTGTCTGTGCAGCGCTTGGACGGAACCATGCCTAAAGAGGTTCGCCGAAAGGCCATGGAGCAGTTCAACTCGCGAAGCAGCAACGACTTTTGTTTCCTTCTTTCAACGAAGGCGGGAGGTCTTGGCATCAATCTCACATCGGCAGATACCGTCATCATTTTTGATTCGGGTGCGTGGGCATAGTCGATTTGCACTTGAACTGGCAAATGCTCGCGTGCTGCGTTTCAAAATTTGGGTGATTCTTAATGTGCTGTTACCGATGTACCGACGACCGGTTTTCCTGGACGCTCTGGGGGGTTGTGTTCTCTGTCGTGTTATTGAATGCCTATTCCTTCACATCCATTTTGCCTCTATCTCTGTCTCCGTCTCCCTTGAATTGCTTTCCCTTTTGCAACATTGTCTCATTTGACTCAATCACACTTGAATTTTCGCATCTGACGCTCTCATCTTTCCCCCGCAGACTGGAATCCACAGAATGACCTGCAAGCTGAGGCGCGGGCTCATCGCATAGGACAGACGAAGACGGTACAAATTTACCGTCTCGTGACGAAAGATTCCATCGAGCAAACAATCCTTGAAAGGGCAAAGGCGAAAATGGTGCTTGACACGCTTGTTGTCCAGGTACACGACACGCGCATACATCGGCTCACACGCACACGCACACATACACATACACATACACATACACACATACACGTACACACATACACATACACACATACACATACACATACACATACACACATACACATACACACATACATATACATATATATATATATATACGCGCACACACACGCAGAGCGAGCGAGCAGACATTTGTAGTGGCTGCTACTGTAGGACAGTGGGGAGGGAGCACATGATTGAAGGAATTTTGAAGCACAAGCTACAGAGTTTGTTGGGCTGGGTGTGCTGAAGGTTGTTGGCATGGTTTTGTGTATGTATGTGTATGTGTATGTATGTGTATGTATGTGTGTGTGTATGTGTCTGTCTGTCTGTCTGTCTGATTTGTTAAGGGCCTGAATAAGCGGGGAGCCGAGTGTGGAGGTACAACTTCTCTTTCTGGGGGAGCCTCTGGGCTGGGTGCCGCGTTTTCTCGCGAGGATCTTAGCAAAATTTTGAAGTTTGGTGCAACGAAGCTGTGGAAGCAGAGTCGTCCGAAGGGATGCGAAGAGGACGGCGGTCCTACGGGAAACGGTGGCGGGGCAGATGAGGAGTTTAACTCCTTTGACGTCGAGAAGCCTGCAGCTGAGGTAGACTTGGATCTGATTCTAGCGGAGGCTGAGGTGACAGTCACGGAGGCCACAAAGAGGGACGGGGGCATTGCTGATTCTCTGCTATCCTCGTATCAAAATATTCAAGAGTTCAAGTACGAGCCCTCTGAGGCAGCGGCTGCAGCGGAAAATGATGCGGAATTCTGGGCGCAGTGTATCCCCGCTCACGAGCGTGCGAAGCTGAAGAAGCAAACGGAGGAGCAATTAATTGTTCATGGCAAGCGCCGAACGAGAAATGCCTTGCTGACGTGGGGTCTTGGAGGGAGGGCAGACGACAGTCCGGAGCGTTCAACTGGGGGTTCTCTAGCAGGCAGCAGCGGTTATGGCGTCTTTCCCAACTCCAGCGGCTCCTTTGATGAGGGGGACGAAAGTGCGGCTGTTGCTGCTGCTGTCGCTTCCGCAACTGCCACAGGAGGCAGAGGCAGACGTGGCAGGCGCCCCCGTGTGCTGAATCCTACGCAGCTGACGGCTAAAGAATACCACAGGCTGTATAGAGCCTTGCTGCGGTACGGATGCATTGAGCGGAGGCTTACTGACATCGTGATGGAAGCAAAGCTGCAGAGGGTCTCCTCAGCCGTCGTGGTGGCTGCCGCTCAGCAGATCGTTGCTGCCTGCAGAGAGAGACTCAATCAAGCTCCCTCGAAGCCTGCAAGCGCTGGGGGGGGCAGCCGCAAGAGTGGCAGGGGAACCAAGGAAGAAGAGGACGAAGAAGATGATGCAGAACAAACGCCAAGGCCAAAAGACGAAGAAGACACGAAAGAAGGTCGGTCGGTTGCGCACGCGCTGCCTCTCCCGCATTCTCCTCTGCAGAGGCGCCCCTGCATCCCTTTTATCCAAGCCTCTTCTCGGCTGGTGCCTGCTACTTTCCACTCTGCCTGTATTGTGTCTCGCCGTTTTCACCAGCAGGCCGCTCCTACTTCACCCAAATCGGCGACACTCGAGTGAACGCGTGGGATCTCATAGAACGCTTGCAGCTGCTGACGCTGCTGCACGATGTTTTCGAACAACAAAACCCAGGGTGCCCTTCCCCTTGGCGCCTCCCCACCGGCCCTCTTTCCGCCGACTTCACGGGCATGCTGCAGCAGCAATCGCAGCAGCAGCAGCAGCAGCTTACCCAAAATTCGGAGGCAGCTGATGCTGGCGATGCTGCGCCTGAATCCACGGAGGTCGGTCCGACTGCAAGTGCAGCAACGCCTGGCTCTGCTGCAAGTACAGCAGCAGCCGCAACGGCGAGTGGACCTGAAGCACTGTCTCACTCCCCAGCAGGCAGTAGTCGCCATCAAGAAATAGCTATTCAGTTGGAAGAACAGCAGTCGCAGCCTCCGCAGCTCAGTGATACAACCACCAGCGGTGGGAGCAGAACAGGATTTCCACCTTCTCGAGATGCTGGGAGAGCTGGTTTTCTCAAGGTAGCGTGTCAAATAGTTTCTTCATGACACCCTAAAGAGACGTTTCCAGTCACTTTTTGTTCTTTAGGCCCCTCCCTTTCCCTCCCTCCCTTGCTCCGTCTTCTTCCCCCCCCTCCGCCTGTATTCGCCTCTCTGCAGTACAAGTATCTCGGGTTCTCTGCTGCATGGCTGTCGCAGTCCTGTTTGTCTCGCCTTGAAAGAGAACAGCACTTTTCATTCCTTAGCGTTCGTTTCAACTCTTGTCTGTCTCTGCTGGAATACTCGCGCTCTGCAGCTGCAGTGTGCTGCTGCTGCTTCGCTCGATCTTCCCGCGGTTTCCCGTGTTTATTGTCTGCAGAATAGAATGTATGTATGTTCGAACGGTCTCCCCCCCCCTCCCCCCCAGCAGCAGGAAGCGTATGTGGGCGTGGGGTGTTGCTTTTTTCTGCAGCTGCATCTGCCTGAGGGTGTAATATCTCGCCTAAAGGCGTGGAGTGCCAGAGACGTCCAGCACTGGGGCACGCGAGAAGACGAAAGCCTCCTCATCGGAGCCTACAAATACGGTTTCGGCGCATGGACGGTCAGCAGCCTGCTTTCCAGCAGCACACACAATTGAAGGCGGAATGCATCCCTGTAGCGAGCGAGTGCTGCACTATGCTCCAGTTATCTTCGCGCGGCTCTGAGGAGTCTTTGCACAGTCCACTCGTCGTTAGTCCCTTCGTATCGTCCTTATGCAGCGGCACCGCATCATGCGTGCTGGATGGATGTGTTCGTGAATTTACACTCTCTTGTTGCATACTACCTGTACGAGGACCCTCTGCGTGTCGACAACCGCGTGCATAGGCAGCCTAGCGTTTCCCCTCACAGAGACACTGCTGCTGCACGGCATTATGCGTCTTACTCTTTCTCTCCCTCTCTCTTTCGCTGGATGTATTTATGTATCTGTCAACGACAGTGCAGGCTGAGGTGTATGTGTTGTGTGTGCGGGTGCAAGTGTGCTCGAGAAGGTATCCGTAAATGGGGTTTTCATGCTTGGAAAGGCGTCCTCTGAAAGGGCAGCAAATCCAACGAACGAGTAGCAGAAAAGCACTGCTGCCCGTTCGTTGGATTTGATGTCAGCAAATTTTCCGCATTTTTAAGCGTATGCGGCGTCCATGTGTCGTTCTCCGCGCTGTGGTGCTCTGCTTGCGCCTCAGGAGGTGAGCAACGACCCCAATCTCTGTCTTCCCCAAATCCGGGATATCAAATTCGACAAGCTGAAGATGCGAGCCTTGCGGACCATGAAGCTGCTGGAGAAGCACTTGCTACAAAGTAGCAGCGGCTCCCTGAATACGGCCAGGCCTACTCGCTCCTTGCGATCGAGCCCTTCCTTCTCCTCAACAGCGGCAACAGCAGCGCCAGACCCCATGCCTCCTGCTGCCAGTGCAACACCAGACACTCTGCTTCTGAACGGAGCATCTCAGCATGCCCCCAGACAGAACTTGCAGCTTCCGCAGCACCACAAGATAGACATTGCAGTCACGGCGAGCGCCGCTGCTGCTGATGACGACGAGGATGAAGAGGACGATGAGCTCAATGGGGACCAAGAAGGAGTTGTAAGCTGCCTCCCCTGGTTGCGCGCACCCTTTGGTCCTCCTGGCATGGAGGCTTCTGCTCTTGCTTCGGCTGCCCCTGCACATGCAGCATGCAGCGTGGGTGCCATAGAGTCGGCTCGCCTCTCCCCGGTGTCTAGGGGGACTGCGGGAGAGGACTCGTGCTGCTCACCGCAACAACAATTCATGGAGTTGTGATGGAAAGTGCCTGCCGTTTTAGCCCGCAACGCAGTACAACAGTGTTGAGACATGTCGAAATGAGGGGCCCCTATCGTCTTTTCTGTAAATTGTTGCCCGCAGCAGTCCCCGAAGCGGCGGCGGAAAGAACTCGACATCTTCAGTGAGCTGCAGTGGCTGCTGCTGCCGTTTTCCTTTCCGTTGTCTTCACCCTTGTGCTTTTTGCTGCTTAGCTATTTCCTCCTTTCTTGTGCTGCATCTTTCAGATAGCTTGCCCTCGCAGTTCTCCTTCTTTCAACTTCTACGTATGCCTTCGTGTTGCTTTTTCTCTGGCCCGCTTCGCGCTTCACTTGCTGACACTCTGCGTCTGCAGAATCTCCTTAGTCCTCGCCCTCTTGTGATTGCTATCCGGCTCTGTCGGTGTGTATTCTGGTGCTTCTCTTGCCCTTTCCGCCTTGTGTCGTCAGTCTCATGAAAGCTTCCTTTCGGCTTTATCTTGCGTGGTCTGTCTCCAGGCTTGGCAGCTCTGCCAGTTGAGCGTTTGAAGAAGGCAGTCCGTCGGCTGCTGCGGGCCGATCGGCGTTCTTTGAAGCACCTGAAAAAGGTTTTCAAGGAGGCAGCTACCGACAACAACCCCACGCTTCATCGTTCTGCCGCTGCCCCATACCTACCTTCTATTGCAGCTGTACGTCAGTCACGACATCGTGGCTTCCGTAGGACCTCCACTGCAGGCTGTTCATGCATGCTGTCACTTCGTTTACATTGCATGGGGAGGGGCGCACAGGTGTTGCTCTCCGTTGTCTCCGCTTTTCCATAGTCTTATCTCCTTTGGTCCAGCTTGACGGCAGTGCACAATCCTCTCAGGCTCTTGCTTGCAAGCTATTTAAATTATCCGCCTCTGTAGTTTGCTTCCGCCACGCCTCTGCTGTGTGTGTGTATGTGTCTCTTCCATTTCTTTATCGTGTCTCTTCTGCGCTGTGTCTCGTGCTGACTGCGCAGACACTGCGGACAGCGCTGCTGCCTTTGGGTGAAGGGACCCCTCAGTACGAACGTGTTCAGGCGGCATCCTGGGCATATGTTTCCACGTAAGGCGCTGCTGCACGGGCTGTTGTTGCAGCTGTAAATGCCGCCGTCACTCCCAGACCTTTGCCATTTCAACAAGTGTGCTATAGCCTGCTGTGTGTGTGCCGTTTGTCGTTCTTGCTGGCTCACTCGCTGTTTTCATCGAGGCTTAATGCTGTGTTTTTCTGGCTGCAGCATTGCGGGAATCCCCGCAGAGGAATTGCAACAGATGAGCTGTATGCCCCTGCAGCAGCAGCAGCTGCCGCAGTGTCTTCCCGGTATGCGGTCAGTCGGGGCAGCGCCACCCAGTCCTCCTGCCATAAGCCAGGAGGAAAGTCAACTACTCCAGCAACAACAGCTGCTGCAGCAGAAGATTCAGCAGCAGCAGGAGCTGTTAGAGCGTCAGAAGTTGTTGCATCAACAACAGTTGCTGCAGCAGCCGCAGCAGCAACCTGGATGCAATATCAGCGGCCAGCTACCTCTAGGGCTTGACAGCGAGGTGACTGCAGCGACGTCATCGCTGCCACCAGCAGCAGCTGTTTTTAATGATCCTTCCAGTGAGCTGCAACAGCAAAGCAAGTGCGACAGCGGATTCTCTACTTCTGAGGCTCCAGCGGACGCGGCCGGAGCAGCAACTAATCCTTCTGCCTCACCACAACAGGAACCTGCCCCAATGCAGCTAGCTGCTGCAGCTGGATCACTGTTGATGGGCAGCTGATAGCTGCAGCAACAGTTAGGTGGCGATCGTGCGAGGTGGTACAGCAGCAGGAGCAGCATATGTTACTGCTGTTTTGCCGGAAACAGGAGCCAGTCCAGCTGCAGCAGGAGCAGCATGTGTTGTTGTTGCTGTTGCGGCTGCCATTTTTGTTGATAACGCTGACTACGGAATTCAATGGCTGCTTCGCTGATCTGCGCAGCATACCAGGCAGAAGCAATCACAGCAGCACGAAAAGCAGCAGTGAGAGAAAGAAGTAGCAGCTGCACCGGCGGCTGGCTGAGTTGCGGCTGGCCGCCTTGCAGGGGAACTTGCTGTACCCCTCAGCTTCCCCCACCCATTGTATGTCGACATGTGACCTTTCTGTTATGACTACAGCAGCAGCTCTAGGTGCAACGGAAATGGGTTACTTTCCTGGATTGAACAGAGTTTGTCGCGTTGGGGGAAGCGGCAGAATGGTCAGCAACTGCTGCGGATACTGCAACAGCAACCCGTTCAGACAAGCTTTGCAGCAGCAAATGCGCATCAACAGCACAGTGTATGGATTCTACTGTTGCTGTTGTTGTGGCTAGCTAAAGGCTTAGAATAGAAGCCTTGAGGCTCTTCGTGCACGTCCGCAGGTGATATATGCCGTAGCAGGACTTGCGGCTGCGACGGTCTCTTCTGCAATACCCCAGTACAAGGGGTTTCAAACAGCGGAATCTTAGCAGAGCGCCAAACAAAAATGGCTTCTGAATCGATGTAACCTTGCCCTGTTGCTGCTCCTGCTTTCCTACGTCGTGCTGCAGCTGTTGAGTCAGTGGGGTGCAGTAAAAACGGGAGCAGGTTTGTATACACCGCAGACGCTGTGATGATCAGCTTTCATTAAGGTAGCTCGGTGTAACCATAGACAGGGTAGTTGCCTCTGCCGAACCAAATAGTCATGTGTGCAGCTGTTACCAGAGCTACTTCCCTCGGTGCACTTCATGTGGCAGTGATGCAGCTGCCTTCACATCGGCGGCAGCCTCGAGTCACTATCCGTTTATAAGTGTAATCGGATTAAGCTGTGTCCACGTGGGCTAATTGTCCACAATGCCTCTCTAGCAAGTTGCTACGGCAGGCACGAGCCGGCTAGATAGCTGGCAGTACGCAGACCAGGAAGACGAGCGGTTCTGGCTTGGAGTGAAAAGGTGTCACCAATACAGACAGCAACTTGAAGAAGCTACAACGGAAGAAAAGCTTCGGCAGTTTTGCAAGAGTCTGAAAAACCGGTAACGGCCAGCAGAAACTCGCTCCTGAAAGACACTCAACTTTACTGGGGCGGCATCGAGACAAGAATACAACTTTAACTCACAAACACTACACAAATAGGCACCGATCACCAGATGCATAAAATTCTTCATCAGGACCTGGAAACGGCTTTGGTCCTGTATTGTACGGTACATGCACCGCTAAGGGGAGGATTTGGCTGTGACGATGCCCCGGGCTATATCGTCGCATGGGAGATACAGATGCACAAAGAGAATCGAGGACTAATTAGCCTGGTAGGCATCAATGAACTCGGCAAATACGTACAACTACGAAGATAGCTAGCTGGTAAGGGGAATTACGAAGGCAGGAGGGGTGCGATTCAAAAACAGCGAAGGAACAGCGTAATTACATCTGCAAATCCCACCCTACAGCGCTTTTTGGTCCTGCACTAAAGTCATCATGCAACGTTCCATCCCTTACCGTCTTCCCACTTTCCTCACGAGCATATCAAGTATGCCTAATTAAACATTAGATAACAAACTAGCCAGCAAAATGGCCAGTAGGTTGCCTCATTAGCTACCACACCTTACAGCACGTAGTGCTGGCGAGCTGACAGCCAAGCTGTTAGCCATCTGAACTGATTATAAGGGCATCTATGGCAGTTTAAGAGTGCGCCTGGATGATAAAACCCGCATGAGTTCTTTCTCTTTGTTGTGTTGTTTCTTCTTTCGTGATAACTTCTTTTCGTCTTCTGGGTTCTCACTGCTGCTCCCTGGGGGAATATCAGGCTTTTTTCCCTCTTTTTTCTCCTTCTTCTTGTCCTTCTTATGCTTATCCTTATCTTTCTTTCCCTTGTCATGCTTTTCGCCTTTCTCTTTCTTGTCTTTATCCTTCTCCGTCCCTTTCATACCCTTCACTTTTTCCTCCTCTCCCCCTTTCTTTTTTTCCCGCTGATGTTCCCCTGTCGGAGTGGCAAACATCTTTGTTGCCCCCTTAGCGAGACTTTGCTGCACATATGCGCCATCAAAAGAGCAAATAGGAATAAATGGGTTGAAAATAGCGTACTCTCAAACAAATGCACAAGGCCGAACAAGTAAATACGAGACCCTACAACAATACACCGAAAAAGCTGATATTTGTGAGAAATAATGCATCGCAGCACTACCAACCAACAGCAGTAGTGGTTGTAGCAACCGCAAACAGTACATGGGCTAGCATCAGCGGCCAACAACGGTAGTAAACAGCATACGCATGTCGATAACCTGCGTACAATCTGCTCGCTTGCTTGTGGCGTTTGCTTTTCAACGGACACATCTATCCATCCCTCCTCCTGCTGCATCTGTGCTTCGGCCGCTGCTGCTTCATCCCCTGGGATTCCCTGCAAAGCCGCTAACTGTGCTTCCAGCTTCTTCTTCTACAAAAAGCACACAAAACCACTGGAAGAAGCACACTGGTGACGTCGCCGCAGCGCTGCGTCGTCAGCCCTGGAGCATACTCGACGGGCTAATTCCTATCTACCAGGACAAGCAGCTAGCTTGAGAGGCTAGCTGTTAATGAACGATCTAGACAGTAAGAGTCGTCGACAGAAAGGCTTACCATGTGTTTGACATAAGCTGCTCGCAGGCAGCAAACGACGATTGAAAGTACTAATATACCCCCAAAGCCAACCGCGAACGCCAGCAAATACCTGCAGAAACCTAACCGCATCAGCATCAATTGGAGCGCAACCCGACAAGAAAGCAGCAACAGCTAACCAGAGACTAAACAGTGTCAAGGAGAGGAAATCCAACACCAGTAAAAATAAGCTCGGATAAACGCACCCTTGAAACCCGGAGTCAGTACTTAGGCCTGAGGACGTTTGGCTATCAGTGGTCTCTGCAAAAAAAGCGCAAAATCGATTTGGAACCGCATTGCCAAGGTTGTAGCACTATTTGCATCCGTAGAACACTTCCGGAACACCATGTGCATGCGGCAGGTATGCTGCCACGGTAGAATGCAGGCCTGGGCCTGTTCTGTGCAGGTGTCTGCATTTTCAGGAACCGCTGCCAGAACAGCGACTGCGACTTACCAACAAAGGCTTCCCCCCCCGCTGATGAGCCAATTTGGTGTACTTGCTGCTGCAGGGCTTCTTCAAGGTGTGACCTCAGTGAGGGATCTACACCTGCTGCTCTGAGTCTCTCAAGCAGAAGCAACTCCTCCATGGCAACGGTAGCAGCTGCATTGCTGCCTCTAGCTGCACCGAGGCGCGTCTCAGGTAAGTTTTCCACTTTTTGGCGCTGTTGTGGAAAGGCGTAAAAATCGTCATCATCTAGGAAATCTTCCGTGTCAGGAGACAACACGCGCTGGCCCCTGCCTCTACCGCGCCTGGTTCGTGAACCACTGGGATGAACATTCACTGCAGCATCACATGCACGACAATCAAGATTTTGGAAAAGCAGCTACTTAAGACGCGGTAGCAGAGTCTTAGTAATAATGCTTCAGTATGACTGTTACTGCGAGCTCCACGAGAAGAGAACTATTAGTCACACTTCATGAACATTGCTGCATAAATCCTGTCCGTAAAGTGCCCCCGTAGATCCGCGCGGTAGTTCAGCAGCGTAGATGAATGAGCATAGGTATCTATACAGTCATTGTGCTGCACTTGTGGGCCGTATAACGGCATACGCTGCATGCCGGCTTACGTCGGATGCTGCCGTCGTTTTCTATAAAAAGCTGAGTGCCTTGAGTCTCCATAGGGGGAGCGACACTCTCGCTCCACGATGGAAATAGAAGAGATCGAATGTCCACTGGGGATCCACCACTGGCACTGCTGTTGGTGTTACGGCTACTGATGTCGGTGCTGCCCCAGGCTGCTACTGCAGCACTCTCCGCTGCAGAAACTGCCTGCGCTGCAGCAGCGGCTGCTCCTTTGGCTGCTTCTGCCGCTGCAGCCTTGTCAAGCATGGCGCCACCACCCCTAAGATTGCCAACCCTTAACACTTCCGTAGGTTCTCCAGCAGTAACAACAGCTGTATGTCCTCTGCCCCTAGCAGAGGACTCCGATGCTTCATCTTGCGCTGCTGGGTGTAACTTGTCCTCTTTCTGAGAAAAAGACTCTAGTTCTGCGCTGTCGGTGGCCCCAGCGTAGATGTTTCTGCTCGCGTCTGCGTCATCAACTGTAAGTTGTGATAGTCCAGCAGCAGCCGCCGCTGCTGAAGCGTTGCTGGTGCTGATGACATCGTGGATCTCCTCCTTCATTGTCATGCGGTTTCATGTTTATGGACCTTTCCACACATTAACAGAAGCTTTCTTTCCGCCCCTTGAGCATAGTCCCTCTAGGCCGAGCCTTACACTGTAGTCCCTCTTCTTTGAATCCTAGCAGCCAACCCCCGCGCCTAGTGACAATACACCGACACCTACGTGGCCTCTGTGCTCTCCTCCGATTATATGAGAGCTATAAAAGGAAAAAAAAGCGTAAGGGCTGCGGATGCCTCCAAAGGAGCAGTTCACCGCTGGGAGACTGCCGACTAGCCAAAGCAGTGGCACTAGCACGACAGAAACAAGGTTCCTGCGGAGTGCCGCGTTTTGCAAACAGCTATAGTATTCCAGAATCAGATGAAAGGTGCTAGCAAGATAAAAGGAATCTGAGGATGCGTAGAAGGAAAGACCGCACATGTGGTGGCAAAACCACGCCGGCCCCGCATAGTGCAGCACCAGCTGCTATATACAAAACAGTCCTGTAGGGATGTAGGTGAAGTCCATTTGCTTGGATTTCCCCGTAACAAAGTGGAATTGCACTTGTGCAGAGAGCGAAGAAGAGAAAATGGGGCAGGAGGAGGGAGAAGTCGATTCAAAACAAGAAACAAGCACAGGCCAGCAGCCGCTTCCTACTTACCAAAAGCAGCTCTACAAGACATTTGCCCAATTTTTGAATTTCATAGAAAAAAGATACCCACTAAACTTCCATAGAAAGTAGCTAATATTATGCGAAAAACCCTAGAAAAGAGCAAACCGAATTCCTACCAGTGGCTACTCCATCAGAGGCATTCGAGACACGAAACGTCCTCTGCGCTTCTCCATCTCGCGTGCCTGTTTTGAATTACGTTTTGCCGTTAGCATACAGTAAGATTGTATATGACTCAAGTTGGACGCCCCACAACAATCTGAATCGGCAACAAGCGTTACAGTGTGCTCCATAGATCCTCTTGACCGAACACACACAGGCCATGAAGACAAGAGGAGCTTCCAGTGCAAAGCAACGAACGGGCTAGGCCCAAAAATGTATTCTTAGGTTACACAACTTTGTTAAGATTAAAGGAATCCATGTTTCACCCACCGGGCTACAGCGGTGGGCTCCAGGATATGTGCACTTATGGAGGACCACGTTACACCGAGTGCATTCCACTACACCATAAATATATCAGCTTTCAGTGAAGTCTTGAATGCACGCTTCTGTACTTCTTATCTTCAAGTTGCCACAAGCTTGAGTTAGCTTCGGAATGTTACTATCCATGTTGCGCCCTTGTTATAGCGCTCCACCCAAAGGTCTCCGCAGGGGCACTCAAATCGATTTTAGATAAACAACAAAAGTTAACGTTTGCTTTTCACAATCACTCCACCTTTACTCTCTCCACACCCCTCATGATTTCCTATATGAGGGCAGAGGCACAGCTAGGGTACGCGTGGCTGTTCCGGGGCACTCAGAGCATCATACCCACTTCCCCACAGCATCTCTTGGGCATACACCAACCGTTGTGCCTTCTTATATTGAGCCTACAGTATACTGAAACGAATATTATGTGGAAAAGTAACAAATCGAGTCGTAAGTTCCTGACAATTCCCAACAATGTAAAATGTAGCAGACAGTGTTGATGTGTGGCTAAGTCCGGTACAACTTTCTGCCCCCGTACCCCTTTATCCCAACATATGCGCCCTCGCGTTCCGTACCTGTTAGCTGAGGCCGACGGCGTGCAAGACAACGGAATAATTCTCGTCCAAACGCCACATCCGAGAGAGCTAGATTCGCGGTATCACTGCAACTGGGAAAACACAGGTGTCAGTTACCCTGGCCCAAAACGAACTAGGGGCCAAACCAACAGGACCAAGGCACCGTGACGAATCACTGTGCTCGAGCGTTGAAATGTGCAAGCCTCCCAAAAAATAGACTACAGGGGAAGTGTGGCGAGGGAATCAAAAATCGCACGTGGGCAGCAGTGCATTCGTACCTTGTTGAGCTTTGTCAGCACCTAAACAGTTGGTTCATGCTGCATAGTTGACTAATAAACCCCAGAGAAGGCACACGATAGAGTGTAGGAACAAGCATTAAAAAGGTGACTGTGCATAGATTTGAGTGTAGACCAGGCCTCGGCAGTACTAGCCAACATTTCAAGCAAAGCCTATAAGGGAAGGTAGCTATTTTGGGCAGAGCAAACAACGAGGTGGGCAGAGCATACACTGAGAAAGGACAAATGTATAGGGACAAGAGGGATAGTGTCGTCGGCGATTGATGTTGCTAACCGAACAGAGCAGCGAATCCCCTCGCAGGCAAGGATGCCCTCAACTTCTCCAGCGTCAACCACTGAGGCTGAGGGCTTTCACTCTATCTCATTTGAAGGACCCACCTGGGTTGCCCTCGGCGCTTAGTACTCATAAAATTTAGCATTTCTATGGCTCTCTCTAAATGCTTCGCCTTCAAACTGGTCACTATCTGCTCGCCGAAGCCCGACCAGATTATTTTTGGGAGTTTCCAAACTTCTGAAAGACGCCAATATTAATACTTTGGTGGCATTCACTATTATTAGCGTTTCTACGGAATAAGAGAGAGCAGTGGCTGACGAGGGGTGGCAAGTGGTCCTGGTCACTTGGCCACACGTCGTTGCCTGATCGTCTTTTAGTGCACCGCAGAAAAGTCGTCGATCTACCACGACCGAAGCTTCAGGGTCGAAATACAAAGCTGACCGCTGCTTATCATGATAGCGTGCCTGTCCCTCTTGTGCTTCGCATATATATTCACGTGCACTAGCTAGCTATTTTCCGAATCACCTCGCTGCTAAGAATGGCTGCCGATATTGGACTCCCGCGTCCACGCCCGAATCGAAGAGGGGCCATTTAGCGCAGACCAAAGAGGTGAGAGAGAAATGATTACATGAGAGTACTGTTATATCGGTAAAGCCTTCAACACAAGGAATAAAAGTAAATTAGGCAGCTGATTTTTTTCGGGGGCTACAGTTGCAGATAATATAGAAGACTGCAGCTGGTGGGCTTGGTTTGACCTTCTGCCGCAGGGCAATTTGCAGTGGTCGTATATTTTCATCAATGTGTGGGGAGTCATCAGTGAACGCCAAGACGCATCAACGAGCTTTGGATTTTTCGCCGTGGAGATGTTCCTGGGGCATCCGAATGCGAGTTGAAAGCTGGAGCAAGGAATGAAATGGGCACAGGCAGTCGAACAATCCAGTCCATATTCAAAGCGACCAAATTTTTTTGAGGAACTAGAAGGCTTTGAAGAGGGCGGAGCTTTGCCCCAGGCTTCACTTTCCGACAATCTGAGCATGCAAGTGCATACTACCACTCCGCTGGGCTCATCCCTCGCCAGCGCAAGAACCATGGGAGTTATAGCCCTGTAGTGTGGACCCCACAATGGCCCCCCTTCAAAATGCTGCGCTTTAGGTAAAACGGCACAATGAAACAAAGTCAGGATGTACAGGTCTGTGTTTTGAAGCACAGCAGGCCGTCGTTGAAGCGGAAATGCTTTATGTTGCTACCATTTAGTATTTTTGGCGAAAATAGCGGATGAGCAGGTGTCAACAGCATAAAACTCACGCACGTTTGGTATAAATTGCTTTTCACACAGGCTAGAAGGGCTGTGTTGCACATCAGTGAATCGCTGGGCCGTCCCCAAAAGTTCGTCGGCACCGCATTTCCCTGCATTGGATGCCGCTGCTCGATTTTCCTAAAGCGATAAGGGCAACAAGCACTATTTCGGTGCTTTGGGAAACCCGTTGTCTGCTAGGAGAGAATCGCATTTACTGTCACCTGAGTTACATCAAACGCCTACACCGTATACTCGTGCAGCGAAAGTACCGGAGGATTTGTAGGACCCCCGCAACGGCTACTTCCTGTGGCATCAACCTCGTGGGTCCAGGCAACACACTGCCTTCTCCTAAGGAGAGATTTGAAGTGGGCAACAATTTCAGAAAATCGAGGACTGAAACCTCTAATAAAATGCAACATCAAAGAGCTTCTCTCTCACCTTCCTAGTCGATCTTCAATGGTAAACATCACGTCTCGAATGCATTATGTTTTGTTCAATGTGGCTCAGTTTCTGCGGCCACACGGAACTGCAAAACGACAATTGTTTTCATAAATATATAACACTTGCGTGCCTTCACATAGCCTTGCTTGTGTCGTAACTGCTGGAGCACGCAATGTAGGTAATGTATGTAGTCTTAATGCTTCGGTTGAACAGAAATGCGTCGTCCACCTACAGCCACCCAGCCCTCCTTAAATGCATATAAATCCTTATCAACTTGCTGTTGGCAATCGATCCGGGGTAATTGCATGTAGGAATACTCGGATACGTGAGAGCAAATATGGAATGCCGTTTTCTGCTTCCCATCAGGGTGAATGGGGATCTATAAGACAATGTCTGTAAAGTCAAACGTCGAGTCAAATGTTGATTTGAAAAACTGCTAGACCAAGAAAAGGGATTGGAGATTTCGGTGTTTTAGTGATCTAGCTCAGGGGCTCAATGTTTAAGCACATATGCCACCTTCCTTCTGCTGTCGCCACCCACCGGTATTCCACCCAAGGCGCTGATAGATTTCTTCACTCATCGTTTCCAACAAATCATTCGCCTGCTCCTCAGTCTCCCATCCGTATTCTAGTGCTTCGAATACCGCACAACACTGCTTGGGGCTGACCCGTAGATTAGCTCGTACGGTGTGCTAAATGACTAGCAGTTGGCAAGCATGCTGACAGCTTGTCATTATTGCACACCCGTGAATTCTCCTTTCATATTTGTCCATTCCTAAAGATCTTCAGCTAGACGTTCAATCAAATTTGCTTTTGAAGAGCCGTTGCACAGCCACTAAGAAGGAATGCAGACTCAGAACCGTCTTCTCCTACTAGGTTACTGAGCCACCCGCACGCACAATTTGCCTCTCCTTGTTGAGGCACTGACACTTCCCTGCTCACCACGAATAACTAAGCTTTCCTAAAATGTGTAGGCGCTGCTTCTTCCTAGCGCCCTCCGGGACGCTAAACTCCACAGCATGCAAATGTGGCCGCAGGCATTCCTTCCAGTAGGTTACCAATGGCACAACTAGGACTGCGTCGGGATGTACGGGTCCAAGAGTGAAGCGAGAGCACGTATATATGACTGAATTCCAGATTTAAAGTGGCATTCAACTGCCAAAGCCCTGCCAAGCCTTGCGTTATGCCACCTATCATCAAACCTGAGTCTTGTGAATTGTGCTAAACGGTGGATTGGATGCCCTAGCGAAGAATCAATTGCAGAGCTGTTCATCGAAACGCACGCTCAAAACTGTCTTCTCTTCCTGCGCTGCGCTTTTGAGTGAAAAGGCACACTGCACTTCCGTGACACTTTCTTGATTGCAGATTTATTTCCCATCAAGTGCCAAGGAAGGCTTCCAATTCTCAACCATTGACGTGAGGTCCTATGGGCGCAGAATTGACTCGCAGGTCCGGAACTGCGGCTCTATCCTCTGTAGCCTCGTTCACTTCGCCGCAGCTTGCATGTGTGGCTTTCGTGTCTGTGATGTGCCATTTGTGTTTTTGAAGTAACTCGCTTTCATTAGGCACAGTTCCGCTGCTCAGGTTCGATGACGTTTTGCGTGCGCTTGCACGTTCCGGATGATAAGCGTATATTTCCGAATAGATCAGGTCCGTAGTTAGGTGGCTCTTTTGGGCTGCATTGGAGCGCAGCTTCCCGCTAGCTTGCTTTCTCGTCCACCTTCAGCTCTAGGCCAAGGCCGGATGGCACGGCCCTGGCCTAGAGCTGAAGGTGGTTTCGCACTTGGTCCTTCCTTTTCGGCCAAAGACCCAGGTGCTGTGGTCATTCGTTTGTGAAACCTCAAGCAGTCCATCATTTGCAGAAGCCCCTAAAGTCAGTGTATAATATCCGAGTTGCTGCCCAGCTTGCTTCCACATCACGTGACACTTCGTAGACCAGATGTAGATCAATGATTAACTCCTTGAAGTCTATATGTTCTGGCTTTTGCAAGCCAATATCTCATATTTTATCTTATACCGTTCTATCAAGAGGTTGTCACTATAGCTTTCTCAGTTCTCCTAAATCTTGCTATTGACCATATCTCGGCACAAACCGGCGATCAGGACTTGCATAATGGCTTGAGGCGTAGTGAATAGAGCCACTTTCAGGATGGTTTTCTTTCAATACATACTACAAGGGACTTTTGTTTTTCTTTATCTGAGAGCTTTAGAGCCAGATAGCATCTCCAACCGGCTGAGGAAATCTTTGACTACTTTACCATCGTCATAACCGTCATGCTTTTCTTGTCGCCATAGCCTCAACGATATCCATTGAACAATTTTAAAACTGGCAAACCTTCCAGCAGGTGCGGAGGCATTGCGTTTGCATCGGCTTGGAGGCCGGCCTCGGCCGCCCCATTAGGCATTTTGTCACCGTCAGCTCCTACTGGCCAAAGAATTCTTTTGGCAAAGAGTGTTTACCCCTCTCGTTGTCACAAACGCACCTTGGGAACTGTTGTAGGGAAACCTTATATCCTGCCGCATACACAGCCACTGGATCAGCGGAGAACAACTACCTTGAAGCACGCGGTGCTACTGACTGTAACGCTCAGCATGGGCAGGGTTCATAGGGAGACACCCACCAACTCCAGAATCAATTACGGCTCCATAAAAAGATACCGAGTGCTTTCAAAAATGACTCACCCCTTCTTCTGCCGTGACCTCTCACAGTTCTATACGTGGGGTAGAGGGACAGCTTAAATGCGCGTAGCTGCAGCTTCTTAGCACTCTGAGCATTTGATACCCATTAACGCACAGCATATAACATACACGCACGCAACATTATGTCTTGTGTCGATCTTACAATACTCTGCAAGAATATGCACGAAGAGACAAACTAAATGGTCAACTCTCACCTACTTTATGTTAACGCATAACGAGTGTAGTATATAGTCCTTCAGTGTTGTTTCGCCCGTTGCACGTGTGCTGTAGCGCTTCACTTGGGGTCTCCACAGGGAGGCACTTAGCCCTCAAGCACAATACAAAACGTGAAAGTCCTCAGGTGTCCTTCCGAAAAAGCGTCCCCGTCTTCCTGCATTCATCGTATTGAGACCAGTCACGAGTGGGGAGTGCCAGCTACAGTAAGTATTGATCTCTTTTTACGCACTCCAAGCACTCCCACCCAGTTGCGCATTGCACGTAGCGCACAGGGATACACATCGAGTAACACAGTATTGCGCTAAATCCACATTACCGCAAATATGATGTATATGAGAAAAAATATCACTAGCTTTCAAAGTCTAGATAACTAGGAGAGCAAAGAATGAGCGCCATTGGTCTTGCCATATGCTGTACTGCGCAACGCTCCCCCCAGTCAGTTATACAAAGTGGATGTATATTAATTAGTGTTTAGAAGGTGCCAGTTGTATGCCTTCTCCTATAACGCTTTTACTTGAGCCCATATAATCAAAAGCTTTGCTTGTTTCGAGCTTAGCTATTCAGAGTTCAAGAGTCCGAGGAAGCTATAGAGCGTCCAGAATGTCCTGGTCCCTCTTTCCCATTTTCAGGCCGAAAACTTGTATGAAAATAGCAAGAACAGTGAAATTTGTTTGAAGACAACGTTGTGAACCTGTACAATAAAGTTTTCCGAGTCCTAAATGAATACAGGTAGAGCGCTGCGGACACACTGGATATTTGTTTTTGTAAGAGCAAGTCTGCATGCAACAAGGGCAAGATGCGTTCTTATGCAAAGAGACGCAACTTAACTGGCCCTAACGGACTGCCACAATTCAAGGGCCTTTGACTGTAGAGGGCTGTATGCAAAGATCAGTTTTATGACCAGTGTGGGGCGGAACATTTTGAGGGATGCATCATCCCGCAGCTAGCCCAGCTTAGACTGGGCCAACCACGCTAGCATGCTACCGGTGGCTAGCCATTCTTCTTGCTGTCTTTCGAAGCACATCTGCGAGCAAGCTGCCCGAACGCCCATGCCCGTAAGCCAACTCCAACGCACATAATTTTGCTGCTTAAGTGCCGCCTAATGTGTCTAGTTATACGGATGTAGTAAGTCATGGTATAAGCACACTGCAATAAGGTGCGATTCATAGAGTATACTGAATCATGAGTTGGCAGTCATGATAAGCATATCTGTATGTCGGCTTTTTCAGTCTCAGTTCAGTCTCAGCTGAATATCAAAACGAATAAAACGTTGGCGTTACTGGGAGTTCAGACTTCCCAAACCTCTACCCTAAGTTACTGCATCTCTTCTGTTTAGCACCCCATACGGGCTGACTAAGTCAAATGTACTGTAAGCTGAGGCAATCGACTTTATAAGACCCTTCCTGCTTAGGCGGAAGCAGCCCTTCCGAAGGTGTACGTAGAGTGCAAGGCTTGAGGAAAGGTGGAGTAACAACAATGGGTCGATCCCTCGCTCTGGTAGCCAACGATTCCAGCCCTGATGCCGCGCCAGCTCTACCCATATGAAGAGCGGCAACATCTGAGCTGAGGAAAGGCAGACGAAGACCACCTGTACAGATGCACGCAGGCAAGGTGGTATCAGAGGGTTGTTGAGGAAGCTACAACGAGCATGACTTCCACGAGACGGGTAGAACACAGCAAACAAGCAACCAGACACTAGCACATGTGAAGACGTATAACCGACGGATAGCATCCAGAGATACTCACGATATACACAGTACATCCGAAATCAGCTGACGATAAGAAAGGAAAGCCGAGAGGGACACACTGAGATAAACACGTGCTCAGGGCAAGGCATAGGGGAGTAGAGTAGGCCAGGCACAAAGAGGCAAGACTCAAGCCGTGAGGGAACGTGACTGACATAGAGACACGTGTGTTTGAGGCTCCAGGTAGGTTCTACCACTTTTGAACATCAAGACTAAATTATTATGCCTTACCAGCCAGTAGACAGAATTCTTCTGGGTAGAGTCCCGTCTTTGTATCAGTGCATCCTGGTGTCTGACGAGATCCAGCGTTACGAAAAAAGCGGTAAGGCGCAGCAACAGTGGTGGCACCAAGATACTGCACAGCAGTAGGGCCCCTAGGGCGTCTCCTACCCAATTGAGTACTGTATTGCACAAAATGATAATTCCAGTTACCCCCTTATGTACAGCGGCAGTGGCACGAAGCAATAGACCTGCGGCTCCCGTGGAGGTGTTGGTACTGCGGCTATTTTTCTCCGCACCAGTATTGTCAAACTCATTGACTGACTTCAGGTAGAGGGTTGCAGTACCAGAGTCCCACAGAGAGGCACTCAACCTTCTTTGGGGTGCACCCTCCATATCAGTTCCTTTAGCTGCTATTGGTGCTGCAGCCTTCCACATGCCTTTCACTGTGCTGTAACTATGTTCATTGCTGACATCTGACTGCAAGTTTGTGATGGGCTGGAGGCTCTTCAGATGTGAAAACGGTGTGAAAGGTATTTCCCTTTCTTGTTGATGCCAATCTCCTGCTTGTAGTGAGTGAAGCTGACTGTACTGCTTGTGTCCTGGCGTTGTGCGTGAGAGGGGCAGTACATCTTCCTGAGCCGTGGCACTTTTCCCAAAAGTAACTGATTCCTCTGTTTTTTCTCTATTTTCTCCCGTTCCTTCGTCGAATCCACTGCGTGCTTGGAGCAAAGGCGAACTCCCAAAGCGTTGATGCTGAGGTTGCTGGGTCTCGAAACCATCAAAGCTTGTGCCTGTTGCTGGAGTGCCGAGGGCAGCTGTACCCCTTGGCTGTGCTGCTGATGACCCATTGAGTGCTGCATTATTAGAAGTTGTGCTTGTGCAGTAAAAGCAACAGAGGCCAACAGCAAACCAGCAACACAGCAGCATCACCAAAAGATAAATCCACCATCTTCTCTCCTGCTGTTTCTTGCTGCCTACAATAAAAACCGCCTCTGAGAGCAGCGCAGCCAACAGAGATACCCCCAACAGCATCTCTGTCAACATCAGCATTGAGTGCGCCACTAGTGCTCCTGGCTCGTACCCACTGCTGTTGTGGTAGTCCTTTAGCACTCCAGCTGATACACCTGCTGGCCCTTGAGGGGCTCCCAGCAATGGGCCTTCAAGCGCAGCAAGAGCATAAACTTCCGCTGCCCACACACAGGCAACAACAAAGTAAGTCACCCACTGCAGCAGTGGGGGCAAATGTTCATATGACTGAAGCAGGTGGTCAAGGGCAGCTGCTTCTGCTGTTGCATCGGATGGTATGCTGGCGCAGGTAGTGCACAAGCAAACAGCTGCTCCATAACTTGCATCCGGCCATGCCAGCCACGAGGACTCCTCTGCTGCAGCTGCTGCTGCTTTCGCTGTTGTAGGTTCTTCTTGCATCCCGCAGTTGCTCTCTGGGCAAAGTAAAACACTGTCCGCAAACTCAGCTACCACTTCGGGTGCTGCTATTGTGACAGGTTTTGCTGCAGCTAGTGTTGTTTTCTGTTCTTGTAAATCCACAAGCCAGGGCAGCCAACGCTTCTCCCGTCGCAACTGTTCCTGGGTTGCAGTCAACGTGCTGCCATGAGAGTTGTTGCGTAGCCTGCGGCCTCGGCAACAGCGTGCAAAAGCCTTCCCGACAATCTTTGCTGCCTTTTGTACTTTCCAAGCTGTGCCTTGTTCGATAGGTAGAACTACGTTTTTATCACTATTGGTGGAGCAGCAGCTGCAGGAAGGATCGGGATTGTAAGCTGAACTGAGCCATGTTCTTGCTTGTCCTTTCAGCGGGCGCCGCCAAAAGCTGCATAGCAGCAACGCGGCAAAGGAAAAATTTGCTACTGCTGCCAAGCAAGATAAAATGGTGGTGGAGGAACTAAGGGTATTGAAAAGCCCCCATATGATATAAAGCAGCGCTCCAAAGAAATCCGAGCGTGGCCCTGGTCGAGAGCCCGTAACTTTCTGCTGTTGGGTCTGCTGCTGTTGCTGCTGACTCTGCTGATTGTGTTGCGGATACTCACTAGTGTCCGCAAGAGCCATTTTTCTCTTACCGTCCTGAAATGAATCCGGGTGTGTGTGTTGCCTAAAGTAGAGATTGGGAGGTCTTGAGCCAGTATCCCGTGGGCCCTTGAAGCCAGCGAACCCCACGGGAGACCCAGCATCAACATATGCGATAGCATTCGCAATGAAAAGGTTCAGAACAACATTGAATACAGTGAAAAACCTTTTACAGGGCAGGGAAACGCAATAGTCCGAGGCCCCAGGCGGAACACGAACGTTTTCAGCTTCAACGAGCCGGGGAGACCATCGATAAGAGTCAGCACAATTTTCTTGTCTATGTGCATCCATAAGTCTGTGTACATGCGCAGTACGCCTATAAGAAGCAGCAGAAGGCCGAGATTCAGTGGGGGGATGGTGTCCCCCAGCATCCGAAAGGCATATTGCCATAGGGCCTTTTGAAGCTACAGCGTCCTGCCTACCTGATTAAAAGAAATTTCACGACATAAACATGGAGCCGGTATCAGTGCGGTCTGCTGTCGGTGAAGGGCATACAGCCATAGGTCGGCTTCGGCCGTGCAATCGGCGTATGGTATCGTGGTGTATTTAGTCCTGTCTTCTAACCAGTTGGTCCTCCATAAGAACCTAACAAAATCAAGCTCGGTCATTCATGATTTTCGTGTAGTGATTATCGTTGTAATGTGGCTGAAGCTGCAATTTCGACGCCAGTAATTGTTGGATGTCCCATTCGCCAGCGGTAGCAGGACCTGCAGCAGCGTCGGCCACTGCTGATACTGCCGTTTGTGTTCCGCTTGACTCTAAGAAGGAATAGCTCTATTTATTTCAAAGCGATTTACTTAAACAAAAAGATCACAAGCCGCATGCTTATTCTTTTCTCACTGAATGGCTGCTCCACTGGAAAAACCAGGCGGGGCCTGCCTCTGTCCGCAGTCTGGTCGCCTCCCGATACCGATAAGAAAAAATTAGCCTGACGCGGAGCGAACAAACTTCCACATAATCTTTAAGATATACCAAACGACCTGAGAAGCACTGGAAACAAAGATAGCCTCAAAAATTGCAAATCCCTGATGCCTGAGGTACTCGAGTGTCCTTTTTATCCTTCACCCACTTTAGACCAGTGGTCCCTTCACTCTCCACCTGTCCTCTTCCCTTCATTTCTTTATCCTTCTTCACAAGTAGCCACTCTACTCTACACACTATGACGGTGTACAATTGCAGGATCAAACATGATGGGCAAACGAACTTCAGGGCCTCTGACAGCCAGCAGACGGCGCTTCGTTCATTCCTGACAGTTCCGCAATCGAAGTACTGCATTTCAGTAATTTCTCGACGAAAGTGAAGAGCTTGAACACAATGGCATGAACGACGATTATATATCTCTCCATCAGTTCTCCACAAGGAGATGCAACACCAGTCACGATCAAGGCTTAGAGGAAAGCTCTTCTATCTCTTGAGCACAATAGGGCCTTTTCCATTTGCTGCAAATCCACATCGTCCCCAGTATGTGGGGATGACTGACAGCAGGGGCAGATGCAGCTGCACTCTGGAGTCCAAATATTTTTCCATGGTAGCGCTACTGCAGACCACTCCCTAACTACAAATACCACAGTGGTTCAGACAGCTCTTCGGTTCCCTCTCAATATATCTCCATGCCTTAATTTTGTCACCACGCAGGGGTTCCGGCATCAGGTGCGGAAGAACAACGGTCCTAGGAAGCCTCTTAGTAACTACCCATTGAGCACATCAGGAACCCTGAAGAGTAAAAGGTTGTCGGACTATTATTCGCGTGATGACCCAAAATATCAGTGCATAGCACGCAATTTGGTAGCACCAATCGCAGACTCTTTAAAAGCACTCGCTCCCAACGACAATCGAATTCAGCCTTGTTAGACAATTTGGGCATACCCACAACTCATGTCTACTTCACATCATGTGGTGAGGGGCATTAGCCGGATGGATGTGCAGTTACATAGGCAGTTGTGCGCCTTAACACCATAAAAATTTTTAGTCATGCCCCGCCAACTTGGCAGCCTTCAAAGCCAATCTTTGAGGGCTTAGTATGCTGGGCTAGTTGCAATTCTCTGTCCAATGTCTCGCTTCTGGCTAACCAGTCTAGCATCTGGCGATGTACCATGGTTCCCAATTTGGCAAGTACATATTCTCTCAAACACCCACAAGAAAACGGGAAACAATTATTGCCGCACAATATAGACTTGCAGATTTCCCAAAACAGAGCAAAGATGAGGCTTTCTGGAGCAACATTCTCTCTCTGGACAGCCTGAGGCCTTGCAGGAGCTGGAGCTTGCTGCGAGTCTTTTCCCCATGTAGGCAGGCCTGAATTAGAAGCAGCGCTAAACAGGCACTAGTAGACAGATTTTAAGGCCACGATTCCCATCGAAAAGACCTACGTCGCTCGACTACACCCCTTACGGACGCGTAGCCCAAGCCCATATGGCTCCGGTGTTATTTTTATTGCCTCCCTGCGTAGGCTCTAGTCCTTGAAGGCAGGGTCCTCTTGAAATGGCGTGAGTTGAGGAACTGTAGTGCTGTCGCAAGCGTCCTCAAAGCAATGTGGACACACAGGTCTCCAAAGAGAGTTCAGTGCCAGCAAATAATGATCCCATACACAATGAGAACTTCGCCCAATCTTCCTCAAAACCCGAGTAAACCCTATCTTCAAAGTAATTCTTTTCCCGTTTCGTAGTGTAGCGGTAGTAATTGACAAATACATCCTTCTTCGGATCTACACGAAACAATTCAATGCGTCAGGAAAACAGGCAGTTCTATGTGACACTAGCACGTAAATACTGTTCCGTCAATGAAGATTATTTCTGCGTACATTTGTTTTGCGTCCGGTTGGAGCTTTGGTATCATCGCCTTGTCCCTGAAAAAATCTTTTTCAAGCCACTGGCTTAGCTTCATTTTCAAGCAGCTAGCTGGAAAACAGATTTTATTATTTGCATGTTCTCTCACCCTGCCAGAAGATAAACTTAATTTCGTTGGTAGGCTTACCTATGAGGGAATAGCACTAAATTGTTACGAAGTAAAGGAACAATTTTTCCAAACAGTCATTTAAGGACCGCAAATTCCTTTTCAGCTTCTGTAGAAGCTTGCATATCTGCACGAGCCTTCGCCAGAGGCTGAAGGTACTCGTAGGATATAGACCTGCAGGTCTCGATTTTGTAGGCATCGGTGTATAGAGCACGCCTTGAACTGCAAAGACAGCCGC
Organism: Cyclospora cayetanensis; assembly: GCF_002999335.1. Taxonomy (NCBI): domain Eukaryota; phylum Apicomplexa; class Conoidasida; order Eucoccidiorida; family Eimeriidae; genus Cyclospora; species Cyclospora cayetanensis. The sequence goes on along the minus strand of NW_020312750.1, from coordinate 111,854 downwards.
TGGGAGACCAGCTGTGATATTGTTTCAATACATTTATCCCCAACTTCAAGATAAAATGCAGGAAAAGCGGGCACGCACATTCCAGTGCACTCTGGCTGGAAGCTCTTGCACGGTTAAACAGGAATGGAACCGTCACGAACAGTGAAATAAACAAAGCAACACTTCGCACAAAATCCTAACGAAATGCCAACAATAGGCTGGAACAAAGGCACTGCAAAAGTATTTCCCGTAATTACCTCGTGCCCGTAGCCTTCGCAAAATGGGTAAGCGTACGAATTTGAATTGAGGGGCCATCGACTTGATGAAGGCAGTACCCAAATGCAATTTCATTAGCTTCCAGAAGGCGTAGAAATACATTACGCTTTCCATGCTGAAGCAACCGGCATGCATCACTCTTCACTGCAGGTGGTGAGTCAGGACGCCCTACGCGGAATCAAAGAGACCATTCCAGGCCGAATGCAGCTAGAAATCGTCATATTTTTTCCCTATTGAAGCAACACACTGACAGTTTTGCAGCATGCCATGAAAGTGCCCTTGTTTCTCCTGCTCCCCGTGATCATCGACCGATGGGGTTGCTGCGTTCCTTGTCTACGTAGGTCCTCTGCGATGACAATGTTTGCAGTAGACGCGCTAGTGGACTGTTAATCAGTTAGCTAAAAGGCTCAAATCACGGAATTTCGCCTTTTGGTTCGAGCTATCAACACTGCCTTCGACCATAGCACTCGGGGGTTCTACACTTACACGACCTCGAAGAGAGTCATACCTGTGAAGTTGTGGACTGCGCAGTTACAAGGTTTCTGTGCTACGGTAAGCAGAGATTCCGCCGCTAAATCGCCACTTTGGATGCATGTGCGCAGGATATACTTGAGTGTTCGGTGGACGTACTTTGTTTGGATCGCACTCTAGGTGCCAGGCACTGGGAAGCGCGTGCTTGTTCTTGAGCCTGCTGCATGAAAACTTTCTAAACCGACCCAACTGGCAACTCGTGGTGAAGTAGTAGACCATCCTCCAGCAGATCCACGGTGTCAAGGACAGCTGCGTTTGTGCGGGTCAGGAAAAAGGGCTCCATCTTGCCGCTTAGAATCCAAGGAACGAATAACGTCATCTCCTTTCACCGTGTGGAGTAATGCCGCGGTGCAGGGACACTTGCGCCCATCGTCTGTTGGCATTGTGCAGAGATAGAAGAAAGCCAGCGGACTTTACGGAGTCGCGTTTGGTTGCTCTGCAGCGGTGGCCGGATCCCACGTGTTTCTTAGCGTAGCTGTGCATGCCAGGCCAAAAGAACCACCTCTATACAATGGATATTTTTGATACCTACGTGCCCTGCTGTAGGAAGGGCATGTGCTTGTTATGTGCCATACTAGTGACAACATATTGGGGGTACTGCGAGTGAGATAGGGCCACTTGAAGAATACAATAAATTGGCTGTGGAGTAGCTTCAACTTGCGCTGTGTAACTCGAGTTTTCGTCGTCACCGTGTGCAGTCAGTTAAGTTGCGCTGGCTGCAGGGCATTTGCAAAATTCTGACACTGCTACCATAATGCTCCACCAATGACATTTTCTAGATGTAGCTCTACTTGGTCAGCAAAGCTTGAGGGTCTGTGTAATTTGGAACATTCTCCTTTTCAGCTGCTACCTCACTGGCAATGGACAAATCACGTATGCCCCATTCTCGAATGGACCTCTTTCTGCAGATAAGTGTACTGACAAGAAGCGCACTAGGAAAACGCATCCGCCACCCTCTTCCTGTCACCAGGTTTGAAGTGGATACGTAGCTCTTTGCATTCTATGAAGACGTCGAGCCATCTTACCGTGCGCATCGGAGTTTTGAAGACTTGTCAAAATAAGTAGTGTAATGCAGAGCCTCCCTAAGAGCTACTGGCTCTTGTCCATACACTCTATGCCACTGCTTAGAAGCAGACGTCTTGATGCTGATGGAGCCTAGAGGCGTTTTTGTTTCGTTCAAGCGCTACCCCAACTGAATACTGCTGTGCATCCGTCGGCCTACTATGTGGGGTGGTGAGGTCGGGACTATGCAAGTTAGTGAAGGGCACAAGCCTGTGCTTAAAGCATTCATGGCAGCTATATGCAACTTAGTCAATATATATATATATATATATATATATATATATATATATATATATATATACCCACCAGGAACCTCGCCATATGGGTGGAAGCCGTCCCCACTAAAATTCGACAGTAGTTTGCTCTATCGAAGAGCTGCTTTACTTGGGTGTTGTGAACCCCTCTCAGCCAAGTTCCAAAGCCTTGATTTTCGACAGGCTAAGGCTTCTTCCGTCTGCTGTCACCTCTGAATGTACTCAAGAGGCTTACTTGTAGGGTTACCACAAGCGCACTACGTGAGCTTTGGTTGTGTACGATGCGCGAAGAATTTCAACGCTTTGCCCAACACTGGGCGTGAGAAACTGAGCCCGCGCCATGGCACGTCGCACAGGCTAACAATTACTTCTATGAGGACATAGGACGAAAACGCACCCTATATCATTGCTCGTAAAGTGCCTGAAGCTCTGTACAGACCAAATGACGTGACCTTGAACTCGTACGACCTGATACCGTATCTCAACTGTACGAATTGAGTCACGTCCGGCAAAAATCGAATGAAATTGTATCGTGGCCTTTTTCATCACGGACCAGAAAAATGTTGCAGAGTTATATGGACTTGCACCTCACCAGCAAAATTTCATTGTCCTGCTTGCATGGACAGCTGTCTTTCGAGTGCTCTACTTTGAGAACCGCAACCTGTCCTCGACGAACGAGGCTGATACCCACAAAAAGACGTCTGCTGGGTTACCTACCCAATTGTAATTGCCGTTTCTCCTAACAACCTCTGGTAGTGACAGAGGCGGATGGCATTTTCTCCCAGCAGGCTACAGGTTCTCCGAAACACGCAGTCGTTTTGTGTTCTGTCCACTAGTTCACGGAAACCAAGCACAGGTATCCAGTGCAGGGAAAGCAACTGCATCTGGTGTGGCGGGGCGCGAACAGCGCCGGCACTATTCATATGGGCGTCATTTTCTTGTCAAGGTCGACGTTCGGCCTTTTCTGCCTTACGAAGATATTTTGGAACTTTGCTAGTCCTACATTTGTGTGCTGTCTTTAGTGTCTTTCTTCAGGCCGACTTTATAGTTAAAGATGTTGGAACCAGCGCGAAAGTGGTTGCCGATGCGCGATCGCGACGACCCAGTGATTCGCTTTTGTGGAGCACAGCCTCTCTTTTCTGTGGCGATTCACGGGCCATCACACTTATTTGAGTATAATGCTTTTAATACTCATGCATCCAACTTTTCCGAAATCAGGAATGGAAATAACGTCAAGCATTATCACATTGAGGATAGCCTGCTGTGGCTCAAAACGAAGCGGGGACTCCGTCGCTTGTACATACCGAATTCGCTGCACACTGTCGCTTTGCGCAGAGCACAGGATCGTGTATGTTCACGCCAGTGAGAAACATAAATCAGTGGAAAAGCTCTTACCATTTCTTTGATGGCCTAGGAGGCGTCCCGCGGGAGAGGAGTATGCAGTCCGTTGCCCAGAGTGACAGCAGCAGATGTGGCACAAATTTTTGAGACCGATCCTTTGCAAGGCGTGAATATCCTGTATTATTAGACTGTCAAAGGTCAAGCAGCATTGTAGCGCTCCATCTAAGGTCGCGGGGTGATAGTTCACTCCATAATTAGTACAAACTCTGCCTTCCCCTGCCGCGCCCCCAAACAGCTTCCTATGTCACGGAAGACGGTAAGCCAGGATGCGCGTCTCTGCACAGCGGAAGCAGTCCAACCATGTACAGCCAGCTGTACAGATCATCTAGCTTACAAGCATACACCATTTCACCTCCTTGTGTCGGATAGCATCTAGCAAATAGGCGCATCACACTGCGTCGTCATGTGTCTAGCTAACAGTACTTTACAGTAAATAGGATACAAGAAGAGAAAAGCCAAGTAGTCAACTTTTCAAACTAATGCTTACTGCTAGTCTCGTTGAAAATATTTTAGTGTAGCTTAGCCCACTACAGTCAGGATAGCATCCACGCTGTTGTCAACTGTCTCTGAATAAATCGTCGAATTCATTCGGTGCTCCAGCTGGGTCACGTCCTGGAAAAGCTGCTCCATTATTCGTTGTTCATGTCTAAAAGATTCGTGGATCCCCCAGAGGCATCCTTACGGATAGGATTCCGAAGTTCGTTACCGCTCTCCAAAGTGCCTTTTTGGCCCTCTCATGCTTTGATAATAGCCTGACCACTGCAAACCACCCCAAGGCAGATGAGCAGATAACGGGAACAAACAACACTCCTGGGACATCTGCATCTATGTGCTCACAGAAGATGAGCGTTTGGCTTAAGTTTCTCACTCGCGTAAGTGGTTCTATGGTGCAACGGTACACCAATGTACTCGTCGCTCTCCCACATCCCTGATCTACACTAATCCCCCGTACGATCCGGACCTCTACTAGGTAGTCCAGGTTTAGCAGCCGCTCTTTCGGCGGGGAAAAATCCAATATCAGCTGCCTAGTGATCGCGAGTGTACGTACAAAGCTCGAGAGTTGGAAGCGCGAGATTATGATAAGCCATAATCGGCTGTGTAATGCATGCCTAAAGATTCGGTTCCGTTAAGGTGAAAGGCCTCATGAGGCAGACCAGAAGATGGCTAGGCGAAGCAGCCTGCGGTCAGGATAGCAAGTGGTTAGGACCACTTTCTATATTTTCATAATCAAATGGTTCTTTCTACTGGATAGGTTGGCCTAAAACTTTGCGGTGCCCCAGAACTATCAATGCTGATCTCATTGAAAAGACGCAAGGGTCCTCAACTTATTGGTGGACATTAGGGCGCAGGCAAGTGACCCGTGTTGAGAAAGGGGAAGTACAGGAAACCTCAGAAGTGCTGGAGCGTAGGCCTGGTGAGTGCCGAGAACCTTCTGAATTTAAATTTGTGGTGAGGTGGGGTAGGAAACGCCAACCTCAATGGATGACGGAGGAGAAACTGCGGGCTTCCGTGCCTGCGGGAGAATTCGCGACTCTATTTGGCTCCCATTGCTAGACGCTATACACTGAATTTCTCGTGTTCTTTGCTAATTGTCATTTTTCAGCGCATGATCCGCCTGGAACAGCTGCTTTAAGCTGTGTTTATCGCTTGAAGAATTCCTTATTATTCTTAAGGCTTTTCCAACATTCAGATTGATGCGCAGGCACTCCGAGATACACTTTACTTACACTCCTTTTGCGATTTGGGGGCTTTGAAATTGACTATGCCACACGTGCCGCTGTATTTAGTGCTCTATGAGCTGCAGAGGCGGTAGTGAACGACTGCATTTAGACTTCCTTGGCACATTTTATTCTCTTCCGTTTCGTAGCATCAGGCCTACACATTAATTGCGCCTATGGCAACGAGCTATCATGCAGCCTCAGCCGTCTTGGTTCGATCCTCATTCGTCGTTGGCAGGTATGTGTATCTGCTCCCCCGTCGATTTCACTTTGCCCGCCGATGCACACCTCTGCTTTTCTTTTTCAACCTGATGCCAGGTTTCTGTCTTCTTGGGAATGAAAGTAGGGCGGGAACTCTTCCGCTATCCTGCGCGTCGATGGTCTCAATGTATATGCACAGAACACGAGTGGTATGTTTTGGATGGGAGGGAGGAAAGGGGGAGGGAGATGTAGCCTACAATGTCACACTTGCACTCTTGCCACCGGCAATTATTGATTAAGAATTGATTGAGAAGTGAATGATTGGTTTGGCTTTTCGTGTGTCTTATTTACCGAATAGTGCCGTTATCTCGACATAAGAAGACCCAATGCTCTGTGCTGGTGCGCCAGGTTCTATGTGTAAATGGCTATGAATGCTCCAAGTGCTTAGGGAGTTTGTGGGGCTGCACCGTAGCTATGTCCCTCCTCTCATGTAAGTTGCAGTGACAAACGAGAGAAGCAACGGGCAGGAAATATGAAAGAAGGCGATCAGCAACATTTTAGTATGGGTTTGTTACATCTGAAGTTAAGTATCTGCCTACGGAGACCTTAGATGGAACGCTCCATCCTATAGAACTCCAACCCTCCCCTGCCGCGTCCCTCCTAGTTGCCTACACGTAGGAAGTTAGATAGCTTAGGTAGGCGTAGCCTTGCCCTTTAAGCACGTCACTTATTCGCAAGTGGAAGCACGAAGCCTGTACCCCACAAGCATACACAACTGAGTATTTTCACCGGGCTAGCAGTACTCTGCAATGATAGGGATATACGAAGAGAGAAGGCAGTTCGAATTTTATGAACCACGGTTTTTTGGGCAAAAATACTAATGCCGCTAAGAGATTTTGAGTGCAGCTGGTCGCGCTTCATGGAGCGCCACACGAAGCGTTACATCCACTACAATATCGTTTCGTGTTGCAACGGGCTCACTCTATCATGGTACAAACAAGTAAATAAATGTACAATCAACCTAGTAAGCTATTTATAATTATTACATAAATATTGCTGTTATTGCAGAACTACCTCAGTGTAGCGAGCTTAGCTCTTTTCTAGCACACAAGAACACAGCGTTGTTTCTGTAATGCAGTATTACGGTAGGTTTGCTCAGCAAACGAATAGAATAGGCGACCAGCAGGAGCGAAAGCTTAGCTTTCGATTAATTGATAAATAAGTATATTTTGAGTATAAGACAGGGCCAACGTGTGGCTCTGGCCCCTGCTTTTTGGGTGGATCATTGCCCAGTTTGGGGAGCTGAAATTTTCTTTTGTAGCAACACTAGACTCACATATTCACAGAAGCAGCAAAGTTCAAGCACAGCGGGGATGCACGAAGTGTAAAATATGGTGTTTAAAGAGTGAAGCAAAGTCAAAGACAGATAGGCTAACTGCCTGACCTGTTGCTGCAGTATGCAGACACAACTAGGGGCTGCAGTCGGGGAAGCACGCATTACTCAGCCTTTGTCGTACTTTGCAACTCAAGTGAAACACAAAATGCAACAAATAAATAAGGTAAACTTGAAGTCTAGTTTTAGCATTCCCAATAGTAACAGTCCGCGCCGCAGCGGTAGCTGCCGCCACCGTTTTGCGCGCAACAGCCTGCTGGGGCTGCTGTTGCTGAAGCAGCCGCTGCAGTTGTCGAAATTTGACTGGTTGTTCTTTTTATACTTTAAACATCTTGTGGTCGTTTTCCCCCTTGAAAGCAGAAAAAGGGCCTTCTCTCTCCCTCTGGTGTATCTCTGGTGTTCCCCACCGTCAGACAGGGAGAGAGAGGCGAGAGAGAAACCGGACAAATCACAGAAAAAAGACAAGAAAATGTGGAACTGTAGGGTCTGCAGCAACACGCCCTTTGCTGCTCTCTTCGGTTTCGGGAGCACTGAGGAGGAAAATAAGAAAAGGAAGAAAAGATCAGCCTCGCAAGCGCCAGAGAGCTCCACATACTCCAACTCGGAGGTACGGCCTCCATCGGTAAAAGCACTACGGACAGACAAGGGCCTATCCGTATGCTTATTGCATGACATGCATTTATATAATTTCATGTTCTTTTACAGACGTATGTGCCTATTGCCTAACCCCCTACCGATTTTCTGCATCCGTCTTGAATGCGCGACTGCGAGCTCCGTAGTTTCTTGTATCCACATTTGTGTTTCATTCAAGGATACCAGCTCAGAATAAGTGCCCCTGTACACAGGCGTATGTTGGAGGGCCATTAAAACACCCCTGACAGCGCCGAGCGACGTGCCTAGAGCGGCATAGAGTGTTTCTGACTGGTGGCGGCCAGTACATGGCCATGGGATGGGAGAAGGGGAGCATGCGACTAATCAGGGGTTAGCGACCGTAGAGGGTAGAGGGGAGTGGCGAGGGGAGTTAAGAATGTACAAAGCACATAAGAGTGCAGGGTCACATAGCAGCGAACATAGCAAGGCCTTTCGTAGGTCGTTCTGATGCTCTTGAGAGTAAGGCTGCTGATTTCCTTGCTTTGTGCTTTTTTTCGTATAAAGGAATGGAGTATGTGACGACTGTTCCATTGTTAAGCTGTCAGTGTCTTGTCCAGATGCTGCACTTGTCTCGAAGGTGATTCGCCGATTCCCGTCGTACTGACAACGTTGGTGTGTGGTTGGTTTTTCTCTTTCTTCAGGGTGATAGCGCATTCACAGATCGTTATGCTTCCCAGGAGACCTTCGAGCCACGAAGCCCCGAGGAGATCGCAACGCTTTGTAGAGCTTGGGAGCACTACGTGCACCCCAGAGCGCGCGAATTTTGGCAGACATCAGAAGCGAGGATTGAGATTCTCAGTGAGGACTTCGGCATACACGCAGATAATTGGGAAAGGGGATGTGCAGAGCAACGGATACAGACAGGAAGGGGAAAGAGCATGTTTGGGATTAGAGGCACATAACGGTTCCCACAAATTAGAGCAAGAAATCTAGATCCTGCGTCCCCTCTCTTCATCGCTTCGGAGGCTAGAGGCCTCTTTCGGTGTGGCTTGCTTCAGAGAAGATTGCCAGTGGGGTTCACAGAGACTACGATCCGGTTTTAGGCGATGATAAGCAGTGCGTCATATGGTACGGAGATCTGTCCGAAGACGATCATCTCCCGGTGATTCGAATGGTGAAGCCAGGGGAGAGTCAGGAATCGCAGACATATGTCAATAGAACCCTTGTCTTCCTATATGCTGGTAAGCACAGAGGCCATAACGTTTAAGGAGCGAGTGGTGGATGTATGCGTGCTAGGTGACTGGGGCGATGGATCGATCAGCTGATGCTGCTGGTGGTCTTCCCAGAGCACGAGAATGGCCGCTTTGCGTGTGCTCTCAAGGCTATGCTGCCGTTTTTCTATCTTCGCTTGCTTTTCCTTCAGACGAAGAGAGTTTTAATGAATTGCAGGAGAAGCCGAAAAAGGCCTTCACCATGGCATGCGCGAATCCCCTCTGTGTCAACCTGACGCACATTGCACTCGACGACTAAGTCGTGGTGGTCTTGGATTCAAGCGTTTTGTCTAGTTCCTGGTGCCTTAGCCCTCGGATGCGGGCTGTGGACATGCATTCGCGATGGGGTTTATGGCTCTTGGCTTTTCGCGGTCTCTGTAAAGTTGTTTGATTACGTTTTTGCAGCAGTTTGCCGTTTGCGTATGTTCACTGCTGCTTGCCGGTGGGGCATACTTCCGTCACAAATGAACACTTGCATTTTCCGCAGCGTGCCGCCTTCTGCATGCGTGCTATGCTATGCTTTCAAGTAAATTTTGGTCATTATTTTCTTCATATCGAGGGTTGTACATGACCAGTTCTTGTCTTACCAAAGGACGGCCCCTAAAACGGGGAACAATACAGACATACCGAAGGGATGGACGGTTCGCGCTGCTGCCGTTGCTGAAGCTGTTATCGCAGCAGCAGCAGCAGCAGCAGCCCTTGGTCCTGATCTGCTCTGTCCTGTTCAGTAAGTGCCATGCTGGCTTTTTTCCTGCCTTGCTTGACGCTTCCGCAAAAGGAGGAATACTGAACGACGGCGATGAGTGGATGACATTGCAGCTGGATGGACCTTGACTCTTCAGAAAGAGGGATATTAGCAGCGGCATCAGCTGCCACTGCTACCACTGGCATAGCAGCTGCTTTTTCATGATACAGCAGCGTACGGAACCTGTTCGCTTATTCCTTTGGGGCCGTTGTATTCGGTTGCTGGCCTCCTGCTACTCTAACCTTCGAGGGGCAGCACCTGAGTGTATCTGCCGCCGTGCGTGTCTCCGTTTCGTTTCCGTGCATTTGGCCTTCCTCTCACTAGCTGTTTTTGTCGGTATCAGGAGGGCGACCGAACAGCAGCAGACAGCGAAGAGAGTCGCCCGCTTTTTCCGCATAGAGGAATTTCCACAGGTGATCAGGTCTGTGGGAGGAGGGATGTACCCTTTTCACCGTAAAACAAACCGAAAAGTTGGGAACGTTTGATCCGGGGCGATACCAGCCTGACTTGTGGCATCCCATAACCAGAGGGAGGCGCCGTAGGGTCCAGGGTTTACGTTTCAGGGTTTGAGGTTTGCTCCGTTAACTTTCCGCTTTTACCGCTGTGTCGGTGCTCTTCGTTCCCCGATGTTTAGTCCTTTTCTTTTAATTGCCGTTTAATGATCATTTTATTGGTTTTCCTCAAGTTCAGAACTGCCTTTTTCAAGAGGCACATGTATTTTTTTTGCACTGTGCGAGGCGAAGGGGCTGCCCGAGCTTGAAGTGTTATTTTCCTCGCGTGTGTTGCTATGTCTCAAGTGGATCTGCCTGCCACGAACGGCATAGACTCAAGCTCCGAGTCCCCCTGATTATATTCGTGACGAAATAATGCGAGACTTTCTGCTTGAAGTGCCAATATTGGATTCCTAACCGTCCGTAGAAGGGTTTTGATGAGCAGAGGCCCTTGACTATAGGGATGGCTGGTCAACAGGCAACTGAACCACGCGGAGGACTGCAGGGTTTAGTGTGCTACCCTGTGAATGCCGTGGAAAGCAGAACAGAATCTGCATTTTAGAGGCGGATCATTTTAAGCTTTCATTTTGATTTCGGATAGGATATTTCTGTCCCCGCAGTTCGACGTACATAACGTGGGTTCATCACAGTACTAGCAAACAGCTAGAGTGGGAGTGAAAGGGGGTATTCCCAGGTAGAATAAATATTCTTTCGTGCCCTTGGCCTGTGCTGGGCATACTACCCATCTCGCTTCGTCGTAGAGCAATCTCCTAACTTCTTGGGGGATGCTTCGTACGACAGAACACTGCGATGGCATTGCGTGCTTATTTTTGATGCACACTAAAAGCAACCCTATTCGGTGAGGACAACTGAATCAATGGGCCATTTGACATGTAGCGCGCCCGAACAAGCGTAAATAGCCAGGAGCTCCTAAAACCACAGCATTTTTTGATATCGCTTTCCCTATTCCACCCAATTTTAGTGCTCGTTGTAGTAAAGTGGGTATGACCTGCGGTTCTCGAGTTTGTTCGATGTGCGCTTGCATGTTTACGTGCATGCGGCCACGGGTGGGGCTTACACACTTTGATTCAGGAAAACTCAGTATTTTGGCCCAATATCAACTTGTTTTTAATGAACCAAACTATTTTTGGAAAACGAATTATTTTGATGCGCGGAGGCTGAAGCAGTTTTCCTGTGCGTCTAACAAGAAGCTTTTGCCTCCCCGCAAAGGCCGAGAGGAAAAAGAGGAAGAGGCCGTGTATCCCGGCCTCTTCGACCCTTTGATATTAATTTTGTTTTCCAAGGTCTTTCGCGCACAAGGAACAAGTGTCACTGAGCACCAAGGGCAGAGAAGGGGAGGAGAAACACCAGTGGTCTTATTCGTTCTTCCTTGTATATCACTCTGTCGCTTTTTTTCACTTTGCTCCGATCTAGCGTCTCCCCCTTTCTTCAGTACAGAGCTCAAAATGCCGCAGAATGATTACATGGAACAGCACCGCAAACGCTTCGGCGAGCGGTGGGACACCGCGGAAAGAAAGTACGAAGAAATTTAGCTTCTTTGCGCTTTTTCCTTTCAATTTGACCTATGGAGTATCCTGAGTCTGTAAAATTGTTTCATAGATTCTGCAAATAATATCAGATGTGCTCAAGCCCGTGGAATCTATCTCCTCTTGTCCCCCCATCACTCTTGCTTGCTATCCCGTACAGCTGTTTTCGCTTCCTTTTATACGTTTGCCTTGTTGTCTGTAAGGAAGAGCACTTAATGGATTTCATATGTAGCTTCAAAGTCTATATTGTTGCGTTCCTTCGTTCTTTTGCCTTCTTGTTGCCGTTTCCTTATCTGCGTTTGAGCTCCTTTGCTGGTTTCTCGTTTTCATCTGCTCTGACTGGTGCATACAGTTGGTCTAAAGAGTAAATTGTTCTTTTCCATTTTGTGTGGCATCCCAGGCGGAAGAAAGCAGCGCGCCTTCCTCATAAGCGCTCACAGACAGCCAGGAAGCTGCGGGGGATAAAGGCAAAGATCTTCAATAGAAAGAGGTTCGTGGAGAAGGCCCAGATGAAGAAAACAATCAAGCAGCATGAAGAGAAGGACGCAAAACAAAAGGAGCCAGAGGCCGTTCCAGAGGGTGCAGTACCTTCTTACCTCCTAGACAGGGAAGGCGTTTCGAGGACCAAAGTCCTAACAAACATGATCAAACAGAAGAGGAAGGAGAAGGCAGGAAAATGGCAAGTCCCGATACCCAAGGTTAAGGCTATGACCGAAGAAGAGATGTTCAAAGTCCTGAGAAGCGGAAAACGAAAGAGTGAGAAACATGCTTGTTTAGATTTGCTCTTTTCATGCTAATTTGATAATTCACTGAGCTCTTTCTTGGTTCGACACTACAACCTAGATTGTCCCCTCCTCTGTTGCCCGTCCTTCGCTCCTTATTCCTCCTTTCTTCTTTATGTGCCTTGGATCATGTTCTTCTCCAAAGAGGTTGCAAGAGCTTTTTTCTGATTCCCCCTGTCGGCTTTCTGGCCTCTTTTCACTGTTCCTCTTGTGGCCTGGGCCATTCCCTCATCGTCCGTCTACGCCTTTCGTGGTTTATTTGCACCAGCGTTTTCCTCACGCTCCGTTCGCTCTAATTTATATGCCTCTTAGGGATCTTCAAGTTCTGTTGCATTTCTCTGGCTCTAACTTTCTTCCTTTTGTTCAGAAAAAATGTGGAAGAGGGTGGTGAACAAGGTGTGCTTTGTCCCAGAGGACTTCACCCGCAAGCCCCCAAAGTTTGAGCGCTACATTAGGCCGACAGGCCTCCGCTTTAAAAAGGCCCACGTGACTCATCCAGAGCTCAAGGCAACGTTTCAATTGGACATTGTGGGTGTGAAAAAGAACCCACAGTCGCAGCTGTATACGTCCTTGGGAGTTATAACCAAAGGTAAGGAACTGTGGGCAGGCAAGCAGAGGGAAAGGTGGGAAAGCACATGGCGAGAGGGGGAGGGAAAGCACGGAATGAGGTCCAGCCAGGACCAGGTAGAATCGGGAGACGAGTTGCACAGCATGGTTGGGGGGTTTCTTTAGCAGGCTGCTTGGTGGGACTGTTGGATGTAGCTGGCGGTTGGCTTACCGTTGGACCACTTTTCGGGTTCTTTTCAAGTACTGATCGTCGCGGCCATGGGACGTGTGTATGTCCTGTTCTTGGATTCTCATCAGGTACGATCATTGAAGTGAATGTCAGCGAGTTGGGTCTCGTTACTCAAACCGGAAAAGTCGTATGGGGTGAGTCTTCTCCCGTGGTACTTAAAACAAGGTTTCCTACCGAAATATGAGCTATAGCTCTCAAAGAAATGTTGGGAGCGCCTTATATGCGGCATTCCAGTGCGTGCATTGCTGATGTTTGCAGCGAAGTATGCGCAAGTGACAAACAACCCGGAACTGGACGGCTGCATCAATGCCGTTCTCCTCGTGTAACTTTCATGTCCTTTTCTCAAACTTCAGCAGTTAAGGCAGGTTACTTACGCGAAAGGCGACATGCGATCACGCCGTAGGGTTGCGGGCTTTTTGACTAGGAGCTAGATGTTCAGGTTCAGTGAGTTGGGGCCAGAACTTGGGGCTTTCGGGTTGGGATTAACGGACTACGGCGTTTGGGTTAAGGATTATGGCGCAGGATGCAGACTGGCGTCGTAGATGCGTGTTAAGTGAGTGTTGCATAGATGCGATGATATATGCCGATATCGCCTCCCTTGTTACTCCGCTGTTTCGCCGGTCCGAGCGCCTGACGCTGGAACCGATTAAATTGCACAAATCAAGCCCAGCAAACGGCTGGGAATAGTAAGAGAAGCGCTGGAAACGCGTATGAGCCATAGAACGTCTCCAGTGCCCTTTCTTTAAGTGCAATGCTGTTGCACTTGGTCACATTTATCTTGTACAAGATGAGGGAACCTCGCGGGTCAAGAAACCCTTTACATGGGATCATTTTCACTTAGTGCTTTTCATTTCTTAATGTTTGGTACTTTCCACTCCCTCCATTGACTAGGCGATCACGAAGATTGAAGGTTGAGGCAAAATGAGGCCGTTATATTCCGAAGTATGTGCGCATCTAACACTCCATCCCACAAATGCGCGTCAGTTTTTCTTTAGCTAGTAAAAGGGCACTGTCACCAAAAGAGAATAACTCGAGCACATCAGACGAAGAGGAATCCACGCATCGTTATGGGCTCCTTACCTTTTTGTGCGGAGTGCTTGTAACCGGCGACCTGTTGTGGTAGGGCCTTGTTTTTAGACACTTCCCCATCATATTTCATGACTATGAAGCAAAGCAATGATGCTTTGCTAAGGTCATAATTATCGCAACCTGGAACCCTAAGAACTCAGCAGAGAAGAGTTTTGCACACTAACAGATAATAGTTACGTAGGAGAGGGATCTGCCCATGTTCAGTTTGGCATGAAGCGGCGGAAGAGAGTACCACCATAGTGTCCGGCGGGAAGTGTCACGCCGATGTACCCTTCTCTGCAATTTGGGAGACCTTTATGAAGATGCAAGGGTGTGGAAGGAAGAAGAAAGCGGCCCCTGGTCTGCCGCCTCCGTTTGGGTCTCATTGGTTGCCCCTCTCGGAACTAGGAACTAGTGTTCTTTTCCTTCAAAGGCCGAGTATACAGTAAAGTAAGCATGAAATCTATTTAATATCTCTTGAATGAGTGGGTGCATACTTGGTTTATTGGAAAAGAAGAGCTTCAACTATAAAGGATAGGCGCTGCCGACGGCTTCCAGCTACATCTTGCAGATTGCTGTTCTGTTCTGTGCGGTTCTATCGAGCGCCTTTTGTTGCCTAACAGCGGAGAATAAGCATGAACTTTAGGACTTATACCACAAGGTAACTCATCCTTACGCTCTTGAGGTGTAAAGGATACAAGACATTGTTCTTTCTGTTTTTTTTCCGCGTGCTCCCCACGTCCGAAGAGGCTCTTTTCATACGTGAACCGGAGCAGTTTTACAGAGTTCTGCATAAAATGGCTCTGCGTTCCTTTATAGTAGATCCGCTTTTTTTGTATAATACTTATATCAGGCCCTTGGGCATAACGTTTGTTCATATTCTGCTCCTATCACTTCGCTCGAGTGCTAGCGAGATCTTACAGCAAGCAGCTTTCACCTAAAGCCAAATGTATTCGGCTTCTCATTTGTTTTAAGCTGCTTGATCTGTGCTCAGATTTGTTGCACTACGAGCACCAACACCCATATAAGGTGGGGGTCACAAGAGGTTCCTCCTCGTGTTCATTCCCATGAACCACTGCACCAACCAGTTGCTTCTTCCCTATTCGGACAGCCCAGACTGTGTTTTGCCCTGGGATAGTTAAAAATGGAGACCATTGGGGATTACGAGGTCCTGTCGGTTGTAGGCAGCGGCTCTTTTGGAAAGGCGGTCCTTGTAAAGGAAAAGACAGGCCGCAAGTACGGCTTGGTTGAATGTTAGTACCTAGCCGTTCGCTCGTCAATATTCACTTCTTCCTCTTCTGTTTTCTTTGTATGTGATTTCATTGACGTTGCGTATTCCTTCAGTCTCTTCGTGTATTTCTGTCCACTCTGTGACCTCAAACGGGAGTCATGTCTCCCGCTTGCTACAAAAAAACATATCGTAAGACCCAGCACAGGTTACTGAGCATACAGCCTTGAGTCTTACCTGTTTTCAGACTCATTATGAAGCTAATTAACACCAGGCAAATGAAACGAGAAGACATCGAAGAAGCGAAAACCGAAATCCAAGTGAGAGCATGACTACGTTGTTCTGTGAGAGGTACATGAAAACCTACATTTCCACTATTTTTCGAGTTTACAATCATTCTCATTGTAGAGTGAAATTCGCTTACTGCAGATTTCCCTCTGCGTTGGGTCATATGAGGGCTTGGACTCTCCAAATAGAGATCACGGCCAAGGAACATGGGGTACCTGGGGTGCCTGTGCCTGTGTTCCTCATACGCTTAGGTCCTTTCCAAGTTAATAGATGCGCCTTTTATTGTGCACTACAGAAACGCGTTTAACGACACATACCACGGATGCCCGCATTTGTGCATTGTCATGGATTTCTGCGAAGGTTAGTTCTGCATTTCTCCACTATAGCGTGCGGTGTATATGGGTTATGTTTGAAATGAGGCCAAAGGTTTTACGGCGAAGAGAGTACAACTCAAGCATGCGGGTTGAGACCGGAAGGTTTATTGTTTAGGCCTTTGACGGAGGATGGGATTTCTTTGTGTATTTCTAAGGAGGAGACCTGGGGAAGTTTATACGGGAGAGGAAGCGGCAGCACAAGCCTTTCAGTGAAGTCACACTCAGGACTTGGCTGCTCCAGCTGTGTATTGCCCTCGACTACATGCATAAACACAAAATCCTGCACCGAGGTGTGCCCCCTTCCCCATCGGGTTTTAAGTCTCCCGCGCAGCCTTAGAGCAGCACAAAAATTTCCTCTGATTCTCATCCTTGAGTAAATTTTTGTCCGTGCATCCATTCACCCCTCTGACACTGCAGCTCGTCGCATCGCGCTACCGTGTACTAAGGTTAAATGTCCTCCGTTTCAGTTTAAAGCATAATGCGTGAAAATAGTCATCAGTGACGATTAGCACGTGAGAATAGTGTGTGCCGATACCTTAGATCTCAAGCCTGCAAACGTCTTCCTGGACGAAAACAACTACATCAGAGTTGGTGATTTGGGACTGTCCAAAATTCTCGAGTTTACTCTCCAGCAAGCAAAGACCCAGTGTGGCACGCCAGCATTCATGGCCCCTGAACTTTGCATGGTATATTGGCTGGAGCTGCTGCTGCGGTTTCCTTCTTTCGCACTTGCTAGTCAACAAATGAAGGGGTCGAAATTGAGGCCATAGTCGCTTTCATCGGATCGAAATTGGGCCCTGCTTAGTTCGCTCTGCTGCTGCCACAGCTGTGACTTTTGTATGCAGGGAAAGCCTTACCAAGCAGCAGCAGACATTTGGGCCTTGGGTTGCATCATGCTTGAAGCGGCGACCTTTGAGCTACCATTCAGGGGCCTAAGCTTCCCCGAGCTAAACAGAAACATATGCCACGCTCCGGTATATACCTCTTGCCTCCAATTTAGATTGGTGTCTCGTTGTAGTGACTTCTTCAGCTCTTCTTTCACGACTTATGTGATGTTTGCTTATGGTTTTCGGCTCCCTGTGCAGCTGACTTGAAATTCAATGAATATTAAGCTTGTGAAAATATTTGATGTTTCCGAATTATTGATCAGTGGGGGGTCAGAAGTAAGAGAGGCGGGTTTGTTGGTGTCGAGCTGCATCTCAGTTTAAGGCCACAAGATATCTGCTCCACTCTTTACTGATATTAAGGACACCTTACATTTCTTACATGTATGCGTAAATGAAGCTGCACTTTGTTATGGTTTCTCAATTCTTCTGGACCCTTTTCTTGGCTTTGCCGGATCCCGTATTTGTTTTAACTTCGAATTAGTCTGAGTGCATGCAGGCCCCGAAGATTCCCGCTAAGTACTCAGCCGAACTTCGCGATATATGCGACAAAATGCTGAACAAAAACCCGAAGGACCGCCCGACTGCACGCGAGATTCTCGAAAGCCCTTGCCTAAAGGTTACCTATTGCCATTTGCCGTTGCTCCAATTGCCGTCATTGTGGCCCCTGCTACTATTGCCGCATCTGTGGTTGCTGCTAATAAATCAGGTGCCGCTCGGAAAGTTATGCATTATCATATTCGTGATAATGTTCCTATGCTTGGTGCCGCTATATCTGCACTCCCTGCAGTTGTGTACGTAGCCCTAAGCCCCACTCTTTCCTGCATTTATATTTGTGACCACAGAACGACTACATCCTCTACAAGCAAAAAACCAATGGAGCTTGATGCTGTGCCTAAAGCGGAGCAAGCAGAAGACGGGGAAAGATACCACTGGAAAGCGTGCAGCAAAGGAATGTACAGCCACATTCCAATTAGAGCCCTTCGCTGCTCTCCCCTACTACGTCTTATCGCGGAGAGAAACCCCACCTCCTTCTCCTTAAAAAGAGCTTTTCTGCACTAGAGCAAGCCTTTTGAAAGGGGTGAAGCGGAGTACTAGAAGAACCTGGTACTAGGGACTACAGTAATGGATATACACGATCAGACCCCTTGAGTCAGGGGACACTAGCTTACGAGGCATTTATCACTCGTGCAACTAATTTAGGGCTCATTCCCTTTACGACGCATTTTTCCTTGTTGAAGCTGAAACGGTTGCGCCAGAGCTGTTGAAATGGCAGCAGAACCCAAAAGAGGTTTGGCGAAGAGGGGTGGCGCCAGCTCACAAAGAAAGCACTTCGAGGGAGCCAGCCCAGATGGTGTAGGAAAGCCCACAAACAAGCCCCCGGGCAACGCATATTGCTGATGCTTCGCCTTTAATTGCTGCCGCCCGTGCTGCTGCAATTACTGTTAAATATGGAACCACGTTTATTCACGCTAGATGGGGCGCAGTGGCGGCAGCCGCTTGTGTCCACCCTTCTAGTGGCATGGATGTCGTTGGAACAGCGAACGAGAGGGCTGTCCCAGCAGCAAATCCAAGGGTCTCACTGAGACTCATTAGAAACGCTGCTGCTTCCCTGCCAGGCAACGTAGACGGGGTGAGCGTTGCACGAACAGCCCCAACCACAGACAGATGCCCATGCAGGGCGGCGTACAGGAAAAGAGCTAGCCACCGGAACAAATCCAGCATGAACAAGCACTGCTGGTGACTTAGCTTAAGATTAGACGAGAATGCTGTTGAAGCTATCCGCAGTAGCACAATTGCTGTTCGTGGCAGGGACTCAAACCAGTACAGCAGGGGCAGAAGCATAAGACGAAGAAGCAGCACAGCTGGAACTAGCTTAAAGCTTAGGGTGCAGCAGCAACAGTAAGTGCAGCGTCCAGCAATGACTCCTAGATGGTAGGCAGCCACAAGCAGCAGCTGATACAATGCGGGGTTTGTACTGCCACATGGGGTCATGCGTTGCACCTTAATTGGGTATACCACGTACGTGCTGAGGCACAGAAGGAAACAGCACAACAAGCTGCTGCTGCACTGCCGAGACACTGCTGCATACAAGTCAAATTGATGACCTATATGGATGCCCAGGTTAAGAGACCCTTGTAGAGAGACCTCCAATTCTTGTACACTGTTGTTGCCGCTATCGCTGCGGTTTGGTCCGTCGTCCTGCAGCAGTGCCACTGCTTCCTTGTAAAATTGTCCTTCCTGGCGTTTCAAGCTATCAAACACATCTTCCGTCTGTTTCAGTAGCATGAGCTGTGGATCTTGTTGCTGCCACTCTGTTGCTTCCGGCGTTGGCGACTCGAGCCACAGCATAGCAGCTGGTTTTTGTTGTGGAGGCTGCAGGTAGTGTTGGATGCTCTGTAGACGCTGCAAACGAAGAGCTCGTTTTGCTTCTTGTGAACGCGAAGCCACAGCAAGAAGGAAACAGGAGAGAATAAGCCATGCAGCACATGTCCCAAAGATTAGTCTGGTTGAGGTTGCTGGAACGTCTACCCCTAAACTCCCGAAAAGTATCAGGGCAGAAATTGCAGTAAAGGGCCCTGCTAGGGCGCCCCCAAGAGCCCATGAGGTTGCCAGAGAGGGTCTGATTACTGCATGCAACCCGTATACTCCTGCATGCATTGCGGAGCAACAGAGTCCGAGTACCCCAACCAAAATGCAGCAGCAGTTAAATACAAACCGTTCTGCTGGTATGGAAGTGGGTGATTCCCCTAAATGAGCAGCTGCGGCCAAAGGGGAAACTACGGCAAGGCAACAGCAAGCTGCGGCTGCTGCCAAACAGCCTCCCACAGTCATGGGCACTAGGCTGATGCCGGGAGAGAGCAGAAAGACGAGCAAATGCCCCAATAGCGCACACAGGGTGCGCACCTGCAGACAAGAGGGAAACACAATGTCAAAGCAAAATGTTTTTAAGGGGCCACTAACTTAAAGATCTGAGAGGCGAGGAGGCGGGCATGCGCCTAAGGGACGTGTGCAGAACGAGGCAGGCACCGACAAGAAGAAACAGAGAGGCGGCCGAGGGTGTGTGACACACGCACGGAAGAGTGAGACTTGGATGGAACTGCAGTTTCAGAGAACAGAGGAGACTTGGCACAGGAAAGTACCCGTTCAGACAGCAACAGGCAGAGTCGGGCTGCTTATCCGCTTCCTTATCTAATGGGGCGAGAGTGACTGTCGGCGATGCCCAGAGGAGCTGGTTTCTTCCCCCTATTCAGCTATCCGGCGACAACCAAAGTGATTTGCCTATTTAACGTGCTACTCATGAAATGATAGCAGAGAGCTATGAAGGAGTTTGAATCTCACTTCAGTAGACGTTGCTACCCATGGATATGTGGGTACATAGTGTGTCTGGAACACGTTCATCTCTACAACTATACAGTCCCAAGGAAGAACACAGGCCGAGCCCAATGCAAAAAACGCCATGTGATGGAGCCGCGAAATCCTCTTTGTACTGCTTGTACCGCTGTTGACGTTGCTTCTGCTGCTGCTGGGACTCGAGGCAAAAGGCGTGCAACTTCCACTGCCTGGGGTGGTGGGAGGGGTGTATAGTGACTCAAGTTCACTGCTGATACCTGAACATATGTCCTCATTGTTGAGTATTGCAACTGTCACCCGGGAAGGACCAGCGGTGGGAGGCGGTGGGACCATCCTGGGGGAACCCCAAACTGTTCCCTCGAGTCCTAGAGGCTGGAAGGGCCAAAGGAAGAGCCCAAGTGTGTGATGACGAAATCTTGGCGTGAATCATGGGAATTCACCATTCCTTGAAGTTCATTCGAGGGTCTCGTCTGTTTCCCTAATGTGGAACGAACGGTCCTTCTACCAGGTCCCTGCTGATATATTTAGGGGCCCCTCATGAATATGCCTGCAACTTGCTAGGTATATACACGAGGTCACAGGATTTTTCTGTAGCTATTTCAGCTGCTTCTTCTTCCTTGTGAAGCTGAAGCGGTGCCTAGGGGCCTCACGCTCCTGACGAACGAAGCCTGATGGCTCCCCAAGACTTTAAAATGTCTTCTGAAGGCTGCGAAGAATAAGGGGCTCAAACAATAAGACCTGTAAACGGTACAAAATAATCGATTTTGTTGGGTTGTAGTTCATAGTCCCATATTTCTCTCTGAAAACCCCTTGCGTTGCCTGGCTCTGCCGCACCAGGGCCACTGGACACCGATGGACAAGAGAGGAACCAGTTTATAACTACGGCTACTGACCTAAACGAACAGATTATATGATGTGATTGGCTGTTTCTCTTTCTAGAAAAGAAGTGCATGATCAGCAGTCAGATGCATAGGTTGAGTGCTGCGTTCTGCTTGAGAAAATCCGATGCGGTCGCAAAGTCCCTTGACGCAACTCCAGCCAGTCACAGGATGACAAAAGTCAGCTCACTTCCCTTTCAGCTAAAAAAGTTCTCTTTTTTGTCGGGTTTGGGGTCTCCGTCAGTAATTGCACCCCATTCCTTGCAGACGCTAATGAGAGAAAGTGGCATAAACGACAGTTAAGTGGATTGTGCCTTTTCGCCTAGGCTCTCCTTGCACGTCTACCATCATACAATTACGTCATCATCGAGCCAAAATGTTCTATTATAAATTAAAGGAGCAGCCAAAATGCGCCGCCACAAGCACGAAGCCACAGGTTTCGTACACTCATGTTCACCCCGACAGCCTCTATTAAGAAACACTTAGCCTCGAGAACATGCCAGAGCGACAATGGAATTAGTACCTGTCTCTTTCTCAAACGTTCTTCTTCTTGAGTTTCTCAACTCACAAGGCTCTAGGGTGAGAGGACAGGGGCCCGCTAGGGTGCTCAACGTAGCGTCCGGAGCTCTTAAAGCACTCGCACCCAGTTGAAGCATCGCCACTCAGGGCCCAGCAGCGTTCCTATGAGTATGATGAAATAAACTCTGCGCTGCAGCGATTATAGTATATGGAGAGCAAAACAAGACAGTCTATTCCTTAGTACTACTTAATTTAATATGACTAAGTGCCAAGTGTGCTGTAGCCCTCTGCACTCACGCAGTCCCCGCTGCGCTACCGAAGATAAGACATACCAACCGTCGAAATACACGAATCAGCAATAATTAATGCTGCACTGCAAAGTTTCTCCATACTGAATCGCTGACTGGTTAGCGGCGATGTGCCACGTTGTAAATGAGCAAATACCTGAGTTGTTCAGAGGGTGTGTTTAGTTGCATCCTGCCGTAACTCTTCCAGTAATTCAGGTACCCTCTTGATTGAGATTAGGAGAAGAAGGAATTTTAAAATAATAAGAGGCACAGTTGCCTTCCTCTACGCGTACCACTCTGTTGGTTGTTAATTTTGCTACAATCTTAAAAGCGCACCATAAAATAGAATGATCCTCTTTGTTTTGCCAAAAGGAAGGCCACATTGTGCAAAGCGTGTCCGTGTTGAAGAAAGTTTGCCCATTGTTTTCTCAATACAAGCCGTCCTCTTTCCTCGCCTTCATGCCAAAGGGCCCACGGGCTACGGCAAAGAATGAGAGTCGGATGCACCTACCTGCGCAGCAAAATTGACTTGAAGAGTTTCACGCGCAAACAACTCATCAAGTAACATAAACACTGGAGGTTAAGGTGGGAAGCGACCACGACTAGAAGCAACGATTATAGTGTATGAGCACTCCCATGAGAGTCAGCTATGCCTACCCACGTTCAAGTTCAAACCAATTAAGTTATGGGCCAGCTAAATTAGCTGGCATATCCATAGGGCCATTTAGTGAGCGTAACAAGAAATGGCGCGTCACCTAGTTTGGCAATTTATGAATGCTGTGCCCATCGGCCAACTCAACAAGTCAAATCACAGAACAGCAAATCGTGCGCCTGCCAGTTTTCCGCCAAATCCCTCCATAGCCGTTGCGTATAATCACTAAACCATCTATATTGAATCGCTTGTGGCCGTATGGGCTCCAGTTGGATTCGAACTAGACAACTGCAAAATCCGGAGTTCGTTGTAGTGGTGGACCTTTGACTTCTTTCCTTCTATCGGGGTTTCAGCTAGGAATCAACGCAATCAAAACCATCTTAGCAGCACATGACAACTGCCCACACTCTTGGGTATCCCAGCGTACGAGTCCCAAGCTTACCAACCGGCCGATCTCTTTAACTTCGGTTGAGCTTTACTTCAATTATCTCATTTATAGCAACGACATACATAAGGGGATGCCGCCCATGAACTGAATACAACGGAGGCAGCGCGTGCAATAGCCAAACTTTCACTGTCACCCCAATTTATGATCCCACATATCTTAGTTAAGAGACTCGCAGTATCACTCTGCTTAAACCTTACCCTCACCAGGGATTTTCTATGACGCGTTCGTTGGCCTTTAGCTCAGAAGAATAAACATCGGCTCAAGCATCGTCCATCGGACCTCCATTCCCATCCCATTTTGAAGCGAAGCACAACAGTAACACAAACTGCTGACTGCTACTTCAGAGAATAAGCTAACCTTTACGGATGAGGTACTTTCATAACTAATGGTGAGAATGATGCTGCAGATGTAGGGGAAATAGAAGGCGGATAACAGTGGCATGTAATCCGTGTTTTGGGGGAAGTGATTGGATTGCATATACTGCTCCGGCAAAACCCAGGGGTAATGTGGATGAGCGTTGGTATTAGTGGGACTGACGCGGTAGTTAGAGCGAGGGCAAAGGGTATTGCAGTAGACACTCTGGGTTGGTGCAGTTCCTGGCGCTGGGCTACAGGAACCACCGTATTACCACCAAGTGTTACGGGTATCGTCAGTGAACACTGATAGTACTGCACTATAACCACTGTCAAAGGCCCTAATATCTGTGTGGATTTAATTGCTTCCACAATACACAGAATGATAACCTATCAGTGCCCAGGATGCATCCACCTCTTCGCTTACAGTAGATTCTTTTACCGCTTGTCAGCCCAAAACTTCATACCATTCCTTTGCTCTTGCCGAGCGGTCGGAGTCTCCCTAGTACTCTTCATTTACTTTAGCGGCCCCCTGCTACCCAAAAGATGCACTCAAGTCTTCCTGATTTGCACACTTACACACCCACGTATCCCTCCAAGCTCTACTTTTCTGACCATTCGAAGTGATTGCTTTGCTCATTGGCCACCTGGAGCATTTCAGACGCCCTTCATTCCCTGTTGCCCTGGCCCAGTCCAAGTAGCCCTCATTCGCTGCCCCACACCCTGAGCATCCAGTTCCTTGCCCCGATACATTTGTATCTTTTGATTGTGGGGCCACAGGTAATGCCTCTTCTTGCAGCCATAGCTTAGGTTCTGCTGCCTCCGCTATAGCTGTGTTGGCAGCCAGAGCAGTGGCCTTGCCAGATATTAATGATCCAAGCGTTGTAAAGTCTGTTCGTGCTAGGCTTTGGGGATTCCCGGGGACACACTGCATTCCGCATCATTAGCAGAGCCTCTTGAAAGAACTTTACGCATGCATTTCAACTTTAAAGTTGGAGCATAGACATGGGAATCCGTCACTGGGACTTCGTAGCCACACAGGAATTTCCTCAGCAACCGAGCACTTGATCTGAATAGGCATGTTCAGGGCCGTGCTATTCTGAGTAATAGCAGGCGCAGAGAACTCAGCTAGACTTCGCCACTTTCTACTAAATCAGTTATACTTCACTAAGAATCAGTAAGAAGGTGTCTACTCGCTTTGTTTGTTTGTGTAACTTACCGTCGTGAAGTAACGACACCTTGGTATTAGAAGCTATGGTTTTGTGAGCGCTTGCGATAAACGCTGTGTGAAACTAGCTGTCAATGCTAAGGCTGTGTATAGGGTGTAGCCACGCGCACTGTAGGTGTCCCTCTCCCCTATGTGAGATAATATGAGCACAAGGAGGAAACGAATTTACTTCTATTAAAAACATTTAATACGTTTCTCTCATTTTTGTGAAGTCTGAAGTCAAACGTCTCTATACTGAGACTTAAAATTGTAGGGGTTAACTGTTGCACAAGCCCGCATCGGCTTGGAAAATAGATAACTAAATGACGCCAAATGCATCTTCAGACAAGCCAGGATACGCACTATCGTATCCACGTTGATGGCAGCGGCAGGCAGAGTACCCGTCGAGCCACCTGACATCTCCGCCACTTGTCAAGCAGCCCGTAGGCGTTTTGGTGAGGCATTTCTCAATCCTCTGATCAAGAAGCTGTCATGGCTGTCAATTCCAAGGATCTACACCTGACAGGACGCGCCATCACCACTTGATGCATTGCAAAGTGCAGCACACCAACATCGATTCCGCAGAATTTAGCGAACCTCTCATCCCGTTCTGAAGGGCCCCAGCTTTAGGCTGGCCAAAAGGCAACCCCACCGCCTTTTTCAGTAGTTTTACCTGTGCCGTCTAAAGGCACATCATTTGCACCCTCTAGAAATGGCGTTTACTCTATTTGCTTCCCAGGGTATGTGGAAGCAGATCCAGATGATGCAGCCTGGGACCTTGGTAGACTGACAACTGGAGTTTGTAAAGCTCTCCTTCCCGTGTATATTGAGTTACTCCAGCTTTCAGGCTTGGCATGTTCCGGTGCTGATGTTTTTCTAAAAACTGTAAAACCTGACACGATAATAAATGGGCATCAGAGTTAAGAGCGAAACAATCTGCCTTCTCAGGGGAGCTACAAACGCTTCTGTGGCTTGCTTCCGTCACATCCACTGGCTCTTCTCCTAATCCTGACCTCAATCTATTTACGCTTGGGAAGAGGTGTGCTGTCTGCCCTCGGAGGTGGAAATTTCTTTTCTGCCCTTAACTCTCCGAATTTGCTACTTCCATCATCATCGGATAACGTCTTATGGGCAGCTGCATTACTACTCGATCTTGCACACAGCAACGGCACCATAAGCCTCCAAGGCGCACACAAGCATTTCAATGACAGCTTCAGTTACAGCTATCTAAGCAATCAAAGCAAAAATGGAATTACATGGGAGAGTTCGCTTCCGTTTGTCCACGAGAGGCATTCGGATGGAGGCACTGAGCTAAGTGAAAGATGTAGTATGAACCAACATTGGGCATGCTGTTAAAAAACGTTTCCCGGATATATATATATATGTATTATGCAAGTAAAAAGGGAATGTCGAGAACTCAACAGTCGGATACTGGATTATCGTACCCCAAAAGTGAAAGAAGTGGGACGAAGCTTTCTGTGGCGCAGTTTTTCCACAGATCAGGATCTCATCCATAAGGAGCAGGTCAAACAGGAGGCAGCACGATGGGCAAGGAGTCTTAGGGTTGTAAGTCGATGCCAAAAGTTTCTGAGCCATGGCTAATCCCGAAAAAGCATTATAGGAAAGAAGAAGGCATTTGTTGGAATAGGAACAGGAATATGCAGCAAACTTATGTAAAGAGCGCGAAAACTGCGCTTTGCTTGCGAGAAGGGGATCTAGCGCAGTACTTCACGGCTCCACAACTGGGTTGCTTGGAGAGTATAAACTCTGCAGTAATACGAAGGCTACAGTCACGATGGAGATGTACAGGCAGGCATGCTTGAAGTCTTCCGTTCCCTTCCTTATCCAGGACAAAGCGAGACTAACAAGGACTGCAGACCCAAGGGCCGCAACAAGCAACAAGAACCTTCTTTGGCTTACAAAGCGTACAAAGGACACACAAAAATTCAAACACAGAAGCGGTCTTTCTAGCTTTGAAATTATAAATTCCGGTGTCACAGCGCGGTGTTCCTCGATCGAGAGGCCTTTTGCGGGTTGGGGGGGTGCTAGTGATCGCAAGAACGGTGACCGTAGAGCTAGAAGGGTTACACTCGCCAACAACATTTAATCGACAGTTTTGACAGTAAGAGAAATGGAGTTTTAGCGTAACAGTGACTGATTTTGATGTGTCAATTATATCCATGTACCAATGCAGGTGGAGCAAGCAAAAGAACTCTACAAGAGGAGTATCCGTATCCCTCTATGTCTGCGTGTTCGTCAGTCGCTAACCCTGCCCCACTACTAAGGCATTAAAGGCAAAAAACAAGAGACCTTGGACAATTTAGAGGGGATGGAGAACAAGCAACAGTGTACTACTCCCAACGTTCCACAGCAGTCTTTTTAAGTGAGTCTCGTAATGACTTGTGAGACGCCTTTTCTTTTCCCTCGGAGTACTAAGACTGAGTTACCAAGACGCTCCACATTGAGCATCGATACGAACAACTATGCAAAACCGGGAAACCCGCACACCACTTTTCTTATAGAAGCCCTTTGTCCACACAATGCTGCTATCTCTAGTGTTTGTTTGAGATAGCACACTATTTAGCACTGAGTTCCCTAAGGAAGCACTCATCGAAGCAATAACGTGCCTTCTGTTGTTTCCAGAAGAAGACCTTCAGCCCACGTAATTCGATCAAACTTAAATTATTCCGTTTTCCTTTGACAAGCTCCTCCTTTCGATTGCCCCTCCTCCGAAAGAGTTCTGGGCTGAGGAAATGAAGAGCAGCAGCGTAATTGCAACTACACTACTGTCGTCTAATTACGATGCGACCTTCCACCAGCTGCACGGTTCGTCTAGTTCTATGGTATGCTTGCCGCAACGTATGACACTTTTCATACTTAAGTTCCATACTTCGTTCCACAGGAACCGTCCCCTCTCCGTGCCCGTGTCCCTCAGGGTTTCGGCGTTGGGAATAGCAACATCTAGGGTGTGCACTAATGCACCCTCTAACAGTCTGACCATTCGCAGCTTGCTGCATAGAGCAACTACCTCACGAGCAAATAAGGGTGATGCATATCGTATCGAGCGAGTGTTACTTTGCACTCAAACCAAAAAATCAATCGTTTTGTAAATCTTTATGAATGATGTAGCAGAAATTCTCTGCGTTGATTCACCTACTCCACTAAGAACGTTGTGTATTTGTCAGAAGCTGCTATGCAGATTGTGCTAGAATGCATGGATATCTACGACGGTTAGGCGCCTAGATATCCTAGCTGTTCCATCCTCGTAAGGCAGGTTTTCCGTGGGCGGGGGCAAGAAGAGAGAGTAGCGTTCCGAGGAAGCACTTGGTAGGCTTGCTTTCGTTTATATAGTTTTTCTTCAGTAAATTACTACAGTCATGTTTTAGAAATCTAAGCAACTTAGCTAGCTTGGTACAGTGTTCTGTTTTCGTTCCCGCAGATTGGGGATACTTCGTGATGCGTGGAGAAAGCGAGTTCTGGCCCTACGCTAAATTCAGTGAAATCAGCTTAATATTAAGCCAGAACGATTATGACTAGGGCCTAGCCATGCTTCATTTTCTCTACACTAGTCGTTTGACTTAGAACTGGTAACTCTGCCTGACTGACTTGGTCCCTATACTCTTTTCGTTCCACAGTGGGGTTTCCCAAGTTACAAGAAAGAGTACTGGAAACTCTTGCGTTTAATTGTTATCTAGATCACGATGCTGGTATTTGGAGTGCCCCGAGAATGCAGCGATGAGCAGTCCGGATGCGTATCCCCCAATGCTGGAATGAACCGATGTGCTTAAATAAAACTTTAAACTTTCGCTGCTAATTTTTGTATACTTCTGCTGCTAAGGGTTTTCACGATGAGACCATTGGAAGGGATGTTTCTAAGATATTGAAGCACCTTGCAAAAGCACAATGCAGATGCCATAGTTTTGCCTTCGGTAAGTGGTAAAAGCATTGCCAGTATTCAAGCCAGCCGCTAGCCAGCGGAGACGGATACTGGTAGGGTCTGGCTGCCCTTGATCCCACAGATTCGGGTAAGCTCGCCAAACCAAAAGTACCGTGGAGTCGTGGGCCACTAGAAAGCTACGAAGTGTAGGGGAATGACAGCCAACGGAGATAGAGAAAAACTCAATTTAGAGGTCATTTGAACATTAAGGGAAGAGGATAAGGAGAAAGATACATACACTGGCACACGAATGGGAAGACGCAGCCACACGGTTAGCGGATGCGCAAAGAAAAGCGTCTGACGGCTTTCTACTAAAAAAGGAAACTCTGGGGCCATACACTTTGGCAAAGAGCCAAGCGCAGCTTCAGGGTCAGCGTAGACCTCAGCTGGCTACCCAAATATACGTAGACCCCAGAAGCATGCCCTAAAGGGCTACATCCGCACAGCGAATTCAGCAAGACGAAGAAGTGTACATCTCTGCAATTCATGCAAGTACATGGACATGCGCACATCGAACTCCCCATACGCGCATCTTCTAGTGCATGTGCGCACATGTGCATAAACGGAATATGCAAGCGAGCACATCCTAACCAAAAAGCAGTTGTAGAAATAGTAACGAAGGTATATGAGGCGCATGTTTCTGCTGTATGTGGAGTACATGCAACACAATTGTAGAGCGTCCATCAGTCTGAGCGTTCTCCAAAGAGTCTGAGGAGAGTAAGGAAGATGTTGATGATATCTAGGTAAATCATAACCGCCGCAACAATGTAATCATCCTCTTCGAGTCTGAGTTGTCCTCTGCCAATGATGAGCTGTGTGTCGATCACGAGATAGAAGGAGAAGACAAGCAACGCAAGCGAAGAATACAGCACCTGAGCCCAGGTCCCCAGAAAGAGGGCAAGGAGTCCAAACAGTACCAGGTTCAGAGTCAAGACGAACATCACCCCCATACAGGAGGTAAAATCGTGCTTCGTCTGACACGCGAAGAGAGACAGCCCCACCGTTATGACGACCGTGGCTCCCAGGGCAAAGGCAACAGATGAGGCAGCGTAGAAAGCAGAGACTACGGCAACCAGCATCGCCTCCGAGCAAGTGAACACCAGCAACAACAAATAGTTGTAGGGATAACGCATCCGGGCGGTAGTGCACATCAGGACCAAGGAGGAAATCAACATGAGCACTGAAGCAACACAGACACAATAGGTCTGGAACTATCAGGGGCCAACACACGAAAGCCATGCAGATAGGCTCCTCTGCTAGATCGAGACAAACTTTGATCTCCCACAACGGTCAAAACACCACAACGCAACCCGCAGTGCGCCAGCTATGAAGAGGACAGACAGGGACGTTGGTTCGAGTTTACCCGTCGAGGCAATGATGACTGATCCACTGCTTTGCTTTGCCCACGACGTTCCTCCAGGGATGAACAACAACAGCGATGTCACCACAGTTGTCAGCAGCAACTGAGCAGAGATGATCCCGTACACCTTCCTGATGAATAGCATATACCACATATCCTGAGCGGATATGTCTTCGGGCCAAACAGCGGCTGGCAGCGCCAAACCGCTGCCTTACACCAAAAGCACGCAGGGGATGCATTAAAAGCACCGCTTATTACTTTATGTATGTGATTGGGTTCGAACTTTAGATTGTCTTGTGTTGGTTGTAAACTGTTTTTATTTCACCTTATGAAACCGTGTCGGATTTCCTTTCGGAAGAGAGCTTCCTCCGAGTCGGTCTTCCGTCCAGCCTCAAGGCTGTAGTAGTCGATATTGTCCGCCATTTTTCGTCTTAAGGTTCAGATGTGCACTACGTAACGAAACGTGCAACGTTTTTACACCCAAAAAAAGATGTGCAATCTGTGGAAGCTCCTACCCAGCTGGGTAAAATCCAAATATCGAGGGGTGTAAATGCGGTCAAACCCTTCACTCCACCTTCAACACAATTAATTTAGTGAGGTACTCCTTTGTGCTTTCACCAAAAGGCCTCCAAAGGAAGGACGGAGTGCAGCCAACAGTTGGGCGCGACGAGCGGCAACGACCGAGCACGGCCTCACGGTATATATGCGAGATGCAAAGAAAGACACATGAGATTTATCGCCATATAAGTCCCAATCAACAATCTTTTATGAACCAATGGGTTGGGGGGCTCTATGATAACAGATGAGGCTTCAGATAGCTCGGGGCTGCCGGCGATGGGCGGGGAACAGCCGCCACACCACAGCACTTGCGCATGCATCAGCGGCCTCTGGTTTTGCGTTAAGGCTAATTAGTTATTGCTTAAATACGAGGTCTGCTGACTTGCTGGTCTTCTTTGTCTTTATCCATCTTGTCGGTTCGGAACCACTGCGCGAAGATGATGGTGCGTCTCGTTCCCTCCAATCCAGAAGGACTATTGTACATACACATCAGACACTCGCATCTACGTTGAATTCCCACCTTAGGCTTTCACAATATTTCCGAGGTGTGGATCGCGGAGGGGTTGGTCCCTCCGTGGTGAGGTTATCTACGCGGTCATCCGCCAGCAAGGACCCCAAGGCTTGTGGGGTTTGTTGGTGCTTCCTGAGTATCCCAAATCTGCTCATTCAGAAGAGTGTCTAGGGCTGAATCTTGGAAGCGCTGTCATTGAAAAACCCCAATCCCTTGAATGCGCTCCATGAATGTGCACCTCTGAACAATGCACTGGCACAGTGTTATCCACGCGGGATGTGGAAGTACCTGCATGCGGATTTGCAGCTTAAGATTAATTGGACGTAAAATACCGATAGGGTTTAGGGTTTACGGCTTAGGGTTGTGTGTGCGCCTCAGCAAGGGGAGGTTGGGCCTTCTGTGCTCAAGCAGGGGGCTCAAGAAGACAAGGGAGACACAGCGCGTCTGGTGAGTTTCACTGCTTCTTTTTGCCATTTAAATCGTGTAGAATACGCACTTTCGTCCATCCTCCCCTTCTCTACTCCTCGGTTGAAACATCGAGTGTTCGCTTCTCATTGTGGTGCTGCCGCGCCGCGGATGCGTTTTGAGAATTTGCAAGCTCGCCGCCATCTGGCGAGTTGGTTCGTTACGCTGCTTTCTAGCTTTAAACTTGTCCAGATAGCTAGCTGTGCAAGTCAAACTGGCTTTAGATGCGTATGTATGTATTTATAAGTATATATGTGTGCCTTCGTTGTGCAGCAATACTTTGTGGGCGCCATTGCTGTGGGTGACCTTGTGAAATCGACTCTGGGGCCTAAGGGTCTCGATAAGATTCTTCTACCCATGCAGGTGGATGCTGCTCGGAGGGAAAAGCCGACTGTGACAAACGATGGAGCGACTATCCTCAAGTCTGTCTGGTTGGAGAACCCGGCCGCTAAGATCCTCGCAGGTAGGAATAGTTGGGGGGAAGAGCGTTTTGCAAAAGGGTCACTGTCAGTAAATAAGGAAACAAAGAAGTATACAGCCAGAACAAGAGGGGAACACGGTGGCATAATTCGAAAGATACAGGGATTTAAAGTAGCATGCATGGTATGGCGATGAAAGGAAGGGGTCGGCGTATGGCGATGAAAGGAAGGGGTCGGCGGTGAAAGAAATGGAGGCGGGTGGGGAAAGGCCTATCAGTGCGCGAGCCAGGGGCCAGAGGCATCTCGAAAGGTGCATGCATAATTACAATCCGAGTGACAGAGAGTATAGATTATCCTAGAGTTGCCGATGGTCTTTTGTTGGGAGCACCACGCCCAACCTTTGATCCATCCCGCCAAAGTTTTGAAGCATAATCTCTAAGAAAGGCAGTGAATGCTGGTGCAATCTGTTCTTCTTCAGACTTGGCGTTGCAGCAGGACATGGTGTGCGGGGACGGTACAACAGGCGTTGTTGTGTTGGCGGCTGAGCTGCTGCGCGAGGCGGAGCAACTCGTCGAGAAAAACATTCATCCCCAGGTCAGCTTTCGCTCACGCACAACTGCATCAGGCCATGCGTAAGAGGTTTGCTGCAGTTTCCTTAGTTAGGGGTATAATGGTTCGTTCCTCTTGGTGTCGGTCACCTTTGGTGTCTTGACATAGACTCTGAAACCCTAGCAGCAAACGCAAGTTCAAATCTGTTGCGCCTCCTTGTTCGCCGTAGACGATCATCAGCGGATATCGAAAGGCAGCTGCAGCTGCAAGGGAACGCTTGGCCTCCGTGGCATTTGGTGTGACTGATGAGGTCTCGATGAAGCAGTGTCTCCTTAATGTTGCCCGCACCACTCTCTCGTCGAAGCTATTGACTCACGACAAGGCGAGCCACCCAGGCTAAGCTCTAAACTGCAACTTGCAGATTCGTCTGCTGTCCAGGGAGTTTCGTAGGCCTCTGGTGCATTCTGGACTGATGAGGCCTTCTTAAAGGCTCAGCTTCTACAGTCTCGGGTGTGGGCTGTCTTTTTGTGCAGGAACACTTTGCAAGAATCGCAGTCGATGCAGTGATGCGCTTGAAGGAGAACGCTGCGTCTCTGGATCTCATTCACATACTCAAGAAACCCGGAGGCACCCTCCGAGACTCATACTTAGACGACGGCTTCATTCTTGAGAAGAGGATTGGTACGATCGAGCTGCAAGCCCCTGCTGAATGCTCATCTCTCAGCCACAAGCTCGCGATTGCAAGATTCCTTGTTGTTGTCTTCTTCCCAAGTCAGTGTGTGTTGATGGTGTGGGAACGGTCGGTGAGGGTTATGGAGTTCTAGGGCTTTAGGTCTGTGTGGTGCAGGTGTTGGACAGCCCAGAGTGAAGGAGAACTGCAAGGCAAGTGCATAACTTTTGAATTTTAGAGCTTTGATTGGCACTTCCTTAGGTGCACTGCATTTGTCAGTATCGAAACAAATTGTCATTTACTGCATGCAACTTGTGCATGATCCATGCAGCTACATATAGGTTTCGAAGTGTCGCTCGAATTGTGCGTCCAGGTGATGGTGGCAAACACCCCAATGGACACTGACAAGATCAAGATTTTCGGTGCGCGGGTCAAAGTGGACTCCTTTGAGGCGGTTCATCAGCTCGAGCTGGCGGAGAAGGAGAAAATGAAGCAAAAGGTGTGCTCGGTTGTTTCGGGCTTGCTGCAGCTCATGAGCTCTAGTAATTGGTGGACTGAGGTGTATCTCTCTGTACTGTGCCGCTCCTTATTCTGCAAACGGAGCAGTCTTCCCGCGTAGCCCTTGTTCTATTTTCTTGGGATTTTAGTGCTCAGGGTGTGCGGTTTAGGACGGGGTGTATGTTTGTAGGTTGATAAGATCTTGGCTTACAATTGTGACGTCTTCATAAATCGTCAGCTGATCTACAATTACCCCGATCAGCTTTTCAAAGCCGCGGGTGTAGCAGCCATCGAGCACTCAGACTTTGACGGCATGGAACGCCTTGCAGCAGCACTAGGGGCCGAAATCGTGTCAACCTTCGATGCTCCCTCAGATGTAAGTTCTCAAAAGATTTATTTTTGTGTATAGTTTGAGGTATTGGGGCATACCTCGTGGTGCTACACAGCATCGGGTCGGTATTGCTTCAAGGGTTGAGGCCCTTGGTTATGGATTTAGGATTTACACGTGAAGAGATATCGTTGGCGATCAGGCTTGAACATTCACAATCCTGGGGCTTTTTTGCGTTTTCTTGTCCTGCAGGCTCCACTGGGCTTTTGCGCAAAGATGGAAGAGGTAGTCATTGGCGAGGACACCGCAATAAGGTTCTCCGGCTGCAAAGCTGGTAAGCTCTTACTGAGGCTGCTGCTCGGGTTGCTGCTCAGAAAGAGGTCATCGGAAGCCGCAAGTTCTTGAATTTTTTCGCCGCTGGCCTCGCGTCTGAAGTGTCCAAGGTTAGCTTCAAATTATGTGGTTTGCATATAGGCGGAGCCTGCACGGTGGTTCTGCGGGGGAGCAGCGAGCAGGGCTTAGATGAGGCAGAACGTTCCTTGCATGACGCTTTGGCAATTTTGTCACAGTTAGTGCTGCAGCAGCAGCAGCAGAAGAAAGAGCAAAAGCAAGCAGCACAAGCAGCAGCAGGGATGGTAACCCACGCAGACGGCCTCGGACAGGGTCTGCTGAGCTCTCAGGAGCAGCAGCTGCTGCTTGTTTGCGGCGCTGGCGCGGCAGAAATGGCCATGGAAGCAGCTGTCTCGGATCTGGCGAAGAAAGTTCCTGGAAAAGAGGTATTTTCCCCCATACCGTGCTGCTTAACTACCTGAAATGCTTAATGTTCTCTCCAAGTTAAAGACTATATATATGTATATCCACGAAGTGGGGCCTTGGCTGAGGCTGCTCTGTAGCCTCATCAGTCGTTGCCCGTAACGCAGAAGACGTGTTCATGACGGCGTATCCTATGCATTTGATAAGGGTTTCTGTACCTTGGTTTTCGCAGAGCTTGGCTGTCGAGAGCTTTGCACGAGCGCTTCGTCAGATCCCCACTATTATCCTCGACAATGCAGGTGAGCATGTAGGGTTTGTCTTTCTGCACATGGGCTTTCCTCGATTGTCGGTAAAACTGTGATTCACGGCTTAGACCGCCGTGTCCCTCTCCCCCTCCCTCTCAGCCGTGGCGGTTCTCTTTTTGATGGTTTTCTACGGCTACACCTGTATTATGTTTTTAGGACTGGATAGCGCAGAGATCGTCTCTCAGCTGCGGGCGCAGCACCATGAGGGCCAGCACACGATGGGAGTGGATGTGCAAGGAGACGGAGGAACGATTGACGTGAAGCAGTTGGGGGTTCTTGAGGCCTTTAAGAGCAAACTTTCTCAACTTTGTTTTGCAACTGAGGCGGCCGAGATGGTAAGTCGGCTGCAACCCAACGAAGCATAAAGCACAAACTCACAACAACCGATCACGCCAAGAAGCTGACTACAACATCAGTAACGTAAACCGCAGGATTAGAGGCTGCAGTAGGCAGATCACTGTACGTACCTTGACCCCAGGCACAGCTGCCAAACCATGTTCCGAGAGCTGAGGGCTCATGTATCCGATGTCAAGGTTTGGGTGCTGTGTATGTGTCTCAGATTATCCGTGTAGACGACATCATCCGTTGCGCTCCTCGCGAGAGGAGCGGCATGTGATGGAAATTGAAGGCACAACGAAGAAATAGTGTATATTTCAGTTCATCGTGTACACATCGCCCGTTGTGCTCCGCGCGAGGGGGGCGGCATGTGATGGGAACCGAAGGCACAACCAGGAAAACAATAGTGTACTCGGCTTGTTAGCAGATAGGCTGTAACTGGTTAGAAAGGAAGAGCTGCCGTTACACTTCAGCTACGGACTCTCTCTGCAAGCTTTCAGGTTTCAGAATATATGGTGCACATCGCGGGCAGGGGCAGAACAGGGCGAGGCAGGAATCAGATGAGTATTTAGGAAAGGTGGACGGGCAGAAATACTACGCATACAGGAAAAAAGAGTTTGCGAAGCTTACAGGAGGGTAACAAGGGGGGAGTAAAGACTCAGGAAGAGATATGGATGCAACCTAAGCGAAAACTGCCACATTTAGGAGGCAGACAAAGGAGCCAGCGTACGAGTTTTGGAGGTTGGAATGCTGTGCGGCGAATTCCAGTAGCAAGCACGAGTTATTTTCTCCCCAGCTGGATAACTCAGAAGTCTAGGAAAAAATAAGTGAACAACTGGTAGAATCCATTATAGCGATGAACAGGTCACGGCTCGCCTGCCGTATAGCTGCCATTTTCGTTGCGAGCAAGTTTGGAGTTATAGAATCT
Organism: Cyclospora cayetanensis; assembly: GCF_002999335.1. NCBI lineage: Eukaryota > Apicomplexa > Conoidasida > Eucoccidiorida > Eimeriidae > Cyclospora > Cyclospora cayetanensis. Next base: position 75,659 of record NW_020312750.1, on the reverse strand, counting down.
CTCCAAGTCGTCATACGGGCGAAACTGAAAGCAAAGAATGAAGAAGCTGCGATTCAAGGGTACAGTTTTTGGCTTTCAAATAAAAACAGGACTGCATTACCATTTCCGGCGGTCGGTACTTTTTCGTTTGCCACTGAGTCTTCATCCCTATTCGCTTGTGTCTGCTGATGCTTACCCAGCCTTGGGGGTCACTGTTCCTATTTTCGCCTAGTCCCGATGTGTAGCAGCGTGATGGGAGGGGCTTTCCGAAAATGGCGTGGTAGGCCACACATAGACAGCTGCTTTCCAGATGTGCCTGCTACCTGTGAGTGCTCTGAGTGTATCGATAATGCAACGAGGCGGAACGTAGCTGTCTATCTTTCCTTGTTTTCGAAGCGTTGAAATAATTGGGCAGGGGTCGACGGGGGTTCTTTTAAAGACCATCGCAAACTCCGTAGTAAGATTGTATTGGATCTAGATGTAAGTGTCTGGTGAGTGGACCCTAGATGGATTCTTACAAATGGTGGCACCTCATATTTCGAAACAACTGTTTCCGCTTGCACAAGTTTCCAGGGGTTTCATTAGGCTATTTGGCAGCCCAATGATCTGAATTTTCGGCAACATCTTTGGCAAAAGTAACTTCTGGCGATGGAACTTGACGGCGGCACCACGCCCATTGGGGCGGCAGAGGGCGGCCTGCAAGCTGATGTGGACGGAGCAGCTTCACAGCTGGTAGAACGGCATGGCTAATCAGCAGATCCAATATTTGAGGATGCGTCAGTGAGATGTCAGGCTAGCCAGAAAGTGTAAAGGTTGCAGGGATGGGCAAGTTCTCGAGAATGTTATCGGCCCGTTGGAGATGTACCTAGCTTTGTGCCCCGCAGATAAAAAGAAACAATTGTTCCTTATCGTATGTTTATTGGAGGGAGAGGCACTATAGTGGTGGCTCTAATCATGCAGAGGAAGTTGTCTGCCAGAAGGAACTACTATACATCGTGCTTTCAAACAGACACGGAATCTTAATTTTGTGCCGAGGCAAGCGCAACAGCAAACTTGGCTAACTGAGAAAACGTAAACGGGCAAGACTATCAATCGACTGGTATGCAAAAGAATTTAGACGACTCGTTTGCAAAGGTTCCACCGCGAATCGTCGTTTTATCAGTGGGTTATCTAAGGTCCACTCAAAGTGTCACTTTGAATGGTCGCAGGGAGGACAGCGAATTCGTGACTAAACAACCGGCGGTGAGGTTTCCACAATTGGTGTAATACTCGAGGTTTCAAAAGTATGTAAACGTACAGTGTAGATCTTTGGCATAGAGTGAAGAGCCACACTTGAATCTAGAGCCCATGGACGTCGGGGCTATGCTGGCCGCACCAGGTCTACAGGATAAGGCAGACGAGAAACAAGCGCTGGAGGGTACCAGTGCTCCTACGCAGCTCCCAACAACCGAACAACAGATTTTCCCCCTCAATTGTAGAAATTGAAGTCACACAATTCGGAACTACAAGCTCATACACAAAGCCAGAGAGCTTGAGCAACGAAATAGGGGAAAGGATACTGGGGATAAGAGAGCATGTATCCTGGAAACTAGAAGTCCCACACACAGAATGCCGCGCAGTAATGGGACCACAGCGGATTAAGCCCCTGCTGGAAGCCCACTACGGATCGATTCTTTGCTCAGACAAAAGTACATTGATGGTAAAGATTTGCTAGCGTTACCGACACTGGATGTAAATGGGGCCGATTATCCGAGGAGACGGCGCAGGAGTGTAGCCTGCCCGTTCACTCTTTAGCGCAGTCCCCACAACTCCTGCTTGGTGGCGAGATGTACAATGCAAGAATTTGTCAGGCTCAGGTAGCATGTTGGCACCTCAATTCTAGATCGGGTCCTATGATTGTGGCTTGTGGCTCTCATGCTGAACTATTGTACACAATGTAATCCTAAGTGGGTGATGGCTAAACCAACGAGAGGCGCGCATGCGGCCACAGCTGTGCGCCATGGGCTTTAGCTTACCAAGAAGCGCTAGGAGCCAGCATGTCATAGTTTCTTCAGTAGCTTGTATTTAGTGTATAATGAATGGGGTTGAGTCCGTGCCTCAACAAGGAGAGGCAGGGTCTCTATGCGGTCGAGTCGACAGCACAGTAAGAGAGGGCGGATTTGAGCATGCGTGTCGCTTTGGCGACTTTTAAACTTGCTCTGTATCAAGGATTTCGATCGAGCTTTTGCCATTGGAGCAGCAGGAATGGGGACGTATCAAGGTGGAATTCATGGATGTGCTAGATGTTGTTGCGCTATCAACAGGCTGGCCACCCGCTGGTCGTCCAGTACAGCGTATTAAGGTAGTACCCTGAACCTGCTCCAAGCAGTGGTACACACGACTTTAAGTCCTCACAGTATAAAGTACATTTTTGACTGGCTACTGAGTATTGTCACGGAAAAGGCAATGCTTAAGAATCGACCAAAGCCATTAGGCATAATCCGGTGTCGGTGCCTGGAAGGACAGTGGCGCATGTGTTCTAAGGTCCTAAACAAGGTACTAAGTCAGCAGCTTGTGAGGCCTCGTGTTCATGAACGGCTTGACAAACTAAACGGAACAATAGTCTGGTCGTCATCTGACTCAGCAGACGCTTTTCCACAAAACCCCCATTCACCCTAGTTACGGGCACGAAGTGACGATCTACATTCGCAGCTGCAATCTCAAGTGTATCTGCATGACGTTTGACTCTAATGCCACAGCTAAATTGTGACGACAACTAAATCACGCGTTTAACGCTCCTATCAAGAAACAGAGGGTGGCTGTGCATTTAAAAGATATCTTATTTCACGAATGAACACCTACAGCACCTACAACGTGCACTTCAGCTGCTGCAGAACACGCAGTAATATGTAAGAAGACGTGAGTAGTTGCTCTTCATAAGACAAGCTTTGTTTCTGTGATTCCGTTTCTCGGCTGCATGGATTGCTCCAGATCCAGAAATATTGGAGTCAAGGCGTGGGCTCTTTTCGCTTATGGACCCACACGGACTTTGCAGAATTCTATGGGCTTGTATCGTATTACCTGAATTTGATTGCGTGGTTTTTTTTCGCTTCTTTGCTTGCTTTACTATAGAAAACACGGTTTGTGACATGGACAGAGGAAGCTGACGTCGCAGCAAGGACGGATGCCGGCCGGCTTGTAAATCCCTTGGTATTTGCGCTGCCGAGTATGGTAGCTCTTTCCTTCCCAAAGCCAATGCTGGTGATGTAGAGTCTTTCAATGGTCTTCCAACAGGCTACGAGCTCCACGAGACACCGAATCTTTGCTTGTTATTCTCATCACTTTACCGAACCGTGCGGTATTCACCGTGGGAAAAGGAACTCTATGCGTCGTGTTGGGGCGTGAAAACTCCCGCAGTATCCACCTAGGCCGCAGTCTGGTGCCCACAGGGGCCACAGTCAGTAAACTCTACGGAGAATTCCAGATTACACTACAGTGAAACAGCTCGCACGGTCATTCTGGTGCCCAGGGATGTATCCCGCGGGAAGAGACTATGCATTATTATGCCAAGATGCTCAAGCCGATAAAGCCGCTACACTCTTTTAACGTGAGCTTTTGCAAAGCCTTCCGGCTTCTGAAAGGATTTGGACTGATATGACTCTAAGTCTTATTGTGGAACTGCTTGAGGTCAGGGGCAAGGACGTCTTCTACATCGTCGTTGACAGATACGTAACATATGCCCATTTCATCCCTAGCCCTTGCTTTGTGACAGCGCAGGAGACAGCTCTATCAGCCCTTGCCAATTGCTGAAAGCATCACGAATATCCCAGGGGTATATAACTACGGATAGAATTCCGAAGTTCATCATTGCTCTCCTGAGGCAGGTGGACAAGCTGAGCGCACCAACTCTACTCCACTGTAGTAGGTGCTACTCTATGCTCACAAAAAATCCAACTGCTTAGCTTGACATTCATCCTTGTGTACGTGAGTTTATAGTGCAACAGTACACTCGTCTACCCTTTGCTCTCCCGTATTCGTGGCTTCACTGAAGAGCTCCTCTACGATCTGGTCCTGAACCTGGTGTTCTGGGACCAGAAGACTCCATTAACCGCGGAGGTATTTAGACCCCAGGTTGTTAGTGCACACAAATGCACGTGTTCAGCTCAATAGACACAGGCACGAAATTATGATACGCCACAGCCGGACATGTTTTCGAGCCTGGAGATTTGGTTGAGAGATTGACAGGCATCACGAGCGCATCAGGCGAGCAGACAAAGACGTTCGCGGCCAGGCACCCAACGTCGATTGCGGTGTTCTGACGAATCAATGGTCCTTCTCAACTCGACAACTTCCCCAGAAGCTGCATGTGTCAAAGAGGTATCAATATTGGCTTCCTGAAGAATTCGCGGAACTCTCAAATATTATGGGACTGTGCCGCCAAGGCAGGTAACCTGTGTGGAGGGGGAGAATCCACAAGGAGAAATAAAAGTGCTGGATTGTACGACTACTTAGCACCAAGGGCAATCTACGTGGGACGCTTCATGAAAACTGGCTGCCCGACCACAGTTGTTGACGGAGAGGCAAATTTTGGCCCTGTTGGCTGAGGGGAGACTGGTGGCTGTGTATGCTTGGCAACGCCAGTTGCCACGGAAGGTATTCCTCGCGTTTCTTGGTACTTGTCATTCTACAGCACATTCTCTGCCTAAAGCAGCTACCTTCAGCTATGGACGTTGCTTGAAACGTTCGTGATTATTGTCAGGCTTTCTCTACCATCAGATTTATGGGCACGCACTCCCAGGTGTAGGGTCTCTTCATTCTTTCTTGTGCCCTTTGGGGGGATTTGAAGTCGAATCGGATGCTTCCATCACCTCTATTTGCATGCAGAAATCGTTCTGAGGCACAGAGTCAAAAACCATTGCTGAGGTAGCGTATTTGATGATTTCATGTGCGCATTTTACTTCTCTATCGGTTCGTATCAGGAAGTTCACGCATTCAAGCGCTCCGACGACAGCGAGCCATTGCGCCAGGCATCGCGCCGCCGCGATCATGTTGGTTTGGTCCTACCTTTATTGTTGGCTAGTGTGTATGTCTTCCTATCCTCTGAATACACCTGTGTCTGAAGAACACATTTGCTTTCCTCGTGTTGCACCCTGCTTCGCGTTTGTGCCTTGCTGTAGAGTGGCCCTGGGGCGGGAACTTCTCCGCTGTCCCCCACTCAATCGGTCTCCACGGCCAGGGAGGAAACACGAAGGCGTATGTTCTGAGATGGGCAGGGGAAGATGTAGCAGGCTAAGCTACACTAAGAGGCGTTCTGTACAGTAGTTCTATTTAGTTGTGAAACAGTAATGTTCTGACTAATTGGTTCGGCTCTTCGTATATCATATTCATTGCAAAGTAGCACTAGCTCGATACAAGAAGACGCACTGTTGTGCATGTGCGCAACAGATGCTGTGTGAAACTAGCTGTCCACCCCTGGGGTGCTTTGAGGACGCAGCAACGCGCGCCCTACATGTCCATCTCCCCTCATGTGGGAAGGTCTAACGGGGTGCAGATAGGGAAAAGCGGGATTCCCACCGAAATCACTTAATAAATCTGATCAGTTGCTATCCAATTTCGAAGTGCTGTCTCTCTGTGGAGACCCTAGGTAGAGCTTTATAATATCGAATTTGCATTCACTTTCCCATTCGCTGCGAGGAGCTCCTTGGTTTGCCGGTGACCAAGCTCTAGCTTGACGGTGCGCGCTACTAGGGCCAAGCCAAATCTTTAGTATGGTACCCCCTCTTGGGTTCCTTGAACCTTTAAACAAGATTTAAAAGGAGCAGCGGACTCCATCGAGGGACCTGGAGAAAGCCGGGAGTTTTAAACCCGGCTCGAGTCTTTAGTGAAGCGCATGCCTATATGAATCGTACCAGCAGCTTGCTGGCAATGCTTCTGGATATTTTGTTGTTTTTGTCCCTGTTTCTCATCCTTGCTAGGCCTTCGTTTGGAGACGTTGGATGCGAGCTGGGTGGCTCGTGGTGACTTCACTAGCCTGTCTTCGCCTTGGGAAACTTGTTTGTCGCTACACTGCTCTGTATGAGGCTCAAGCAGGAAGAAGCCCCACAGTTCATCTTTTTCCAGTAAGGGGCAAAGCAAGGGTGTAGGGGGCCAGGTGCGAGGAGCGTCTGGAGCAAGCAGCCAGTAACAATAATCAACGTGCCCGTAGTTCGCCACATGAAGACAAAACAAGGCGATTATTACATTAAATAGCGGCGTAGAAGATAAGAAACTCTCACGGAACTAAAAATACCAGGTTTCGGGTAGCAGCTTCTGACGGACGAGGCTGGGACCTCAGAGGAACAGCCCCAAGGGCGAGAATCAGTTTTGCCAGTTTGCGCCGTTCTCCTTTTGAAACTAACAGGGATTATGTGTTCGTCATAGATTATGGTAGGTATCCTCGTGATTTATCGAGCCAGGCTTACCCGATACGCTGCCCGTGGAAGTGCCATAAGCGAACCCGAGGCGACACACCCAAGAAACGCTCACTTTGTGTCTTCGCTGAATGCGGGGACTCTGGAGCTCGCAGAGCACCAGAAAAAAAGCCAGTTACGGGCTGCGGCAGCAGCTGCTGCCGCTGTTACTGCTGTCCTTCCATTTGCGGTGCATCGACAGCTTGCTTGTGAAGAAGCTGCAGGCGGCAACTGCTGCACCGGCACTCCATACACCTCTTTTCCTCCCTATGCCTATAGTGCCAACGGCCCTCAGATTCTTTAAGCCCGCTTCCACAGGCGCAGTTGCAGCACAAGCACGAGCAGGAACAGCAGCAGCAGCAGCCGCCTCAGCATCAGCCACAGCATTTTTGCGTTCATCCCAACGAAGAAATCCGCTTCAGGCCAAGATGGATAAGCCACAGACGGTGAGGAGATCTCTGATGCACAACGCCGTCCTTCCAACCTCCACTCCTAAGGCCCTCATTGCATTATTTCGCCAGTTCTTTTTATCTCAGGTTTTTGTACTAGGAGGACCTGGTGCCGGGAAAGGCACGCAGTGTCAGCTGCTTGCGCAAGAATTCTCCATCCCCCACATCTCTGCGGGTACGAAGACCTTTGAAGTTTAGGGATCTTACTCGTCTGCTTCGAGTTCGGGAGCGAACTTGGATTCTTGGCGCAGGGTGACAAATATTTCATGCGTGGGGAACAGACTTAAGGGCTGGAGGGTTCTGCAGTTTGCGGTACAGGATGAAATGTGGAAATTTAAAGTAGGTTTCACGGTTTGTTTGCAGGGGACTGTCTGCGGGAGGAGCAAGCGAACCCCAATAGCCCATACAGCAAACTGATTGACGACTGCATCCGCAACGGTGAGAATGCGTAACACAACTCATACCTCACGCTTGTTGCATCTTGGACTTTGGCATGGATACATGGAAGCTCTTCTCCTCTGTGTTTATGGCTCTGTGGTTTTGCACGTAAGTGCGCTCAGTGATTTAGTAATGCCTTGCATTTTTCCCTTCGCCATATGCAATTCTAGGAAGTCTGTCTGCGGGGCTTCTCTGGGAATCCTCTCAATACAGCTGTACGAGCAGCTGGCCGGCACCTGCTCATAAAGCCACTAGAAAAGTCGCGACTCTTTCTATGTGTGTTTCTTCCTCATTCATTCTCTGGGGCAACAAGGGACAGACTCCCATTCCCGAATTCTTCTTGCCCCTCTTTGTGGTTGGTGTTGAAGGGCGCATTGTACCGGTGCGCATAACGCTGACTCTCTTGCTGAGAAAGATGCTCCTTGCCGGTTTCAATGGGACGTTTCTTATCGATGGATTTCCCCGGAACACCGACAACCTCGCAGGATGGCTATCAGTAAAACACATTCCCTGAATTTCGACCCTCCCCTCCCCCCGCCTCTTAGGAGGCCCTATGGCAACCGTTTTTCCGCTAGATGCTTTATGGATTGTAGATACCTGCGGAGTGTTATCTGGGATATGCTGCGCAGATGACCAGCTCGGAGAACCTTCCCTCGGAGTTGTCGCGCATTGCAACAGAGTTTTCTGCCGAGGCTCCTCTGGTAGAGCAGTGCCAGTCGGTTCTGCAAAAATTAGGGCATGATTCGCTCTCATCGGTCCCCCCAGCAGATAGGAACAAGGCAGTGCCAGACCTCACGCTAGGGGAGCTAGGACAACAGCTCACAGTACACCCCAGTGCCTTTGGCATTATTCCACGCCTCGTGCTCTTTTTCGAGTGCGATGAAGAGGAAATGATTCGCAGAATACTGAAGAGGGGTGCCACTAGCGGCCGGACCGACGATAACGTAGAATCTCTCAGGAAGAGATTCTCTACATTCAGGGAGAGCACTATGCCCATCGTTTCTCTCTTTGCTGCCACCAACTGTGCAGTCACGATCAACGCAAACCAGCCCATTCCAAGGGTGTGGGAAGATGTGAAGGCCGCATTTGAACCGATCGCGACGAGCACTGAACAAGACGCAAGCAAAGTCACAGCGTGTTGATTCTGTGAGCGTGGAGTTCGATGCTCCGTCAATTAGATGGGGGCACCGATGCGCATGAAGGACGGCGAGGTCGGTAAAGCAAAAGAGAAAGGGTGCCCCTCGACTTCCCTTTCTTCCGTGCAACTCTGTGCACTTTGATTGCTAGCCACTATCCGTTCTTCCCTTCATGGCACACTTGCACGCTTTTCGGTTTCCACGCTATCGGACGAAAGTTTCCCTCTGCTTAGGGGCGAATGCCGCCGGCGCAGGCTCCCTAGTCCCATGGTCGTTGATTTTTTTCTCTGTAGCTGTCACTTTTCACTCTTTTCTTCGTGGCTTCTGCGGCACCGCCGCAGTTTGGACCTTGTGAAGTGCGAGGGCTACGAAAACTTGGGAGGAAAGGGAGGAGCGAGGCAGCCCGTTAGAGTGGATCCTTAGGTTTTGGAAACTGACATTTCAAAGCGAAAACACGGGCATCTGCATAAATAGTGCGCTAAGGAGGCGATGAGACCTCGTAGCCTGAACCAAGGGTCACCGCGCTCGCAAAAATGCTGACGGACATGGCGGGGCACGATCAGAACAAACAGAACCCTATAATTTAAGTGAGAACCCGTGCGCTCCTTTTAACCGGTGTTATTAAGAGAAAACAGAGGCCTCCATTGGCGGGTCGTCTGCGGTGCGGTGCACACAAGGTGTTCTCACCCCGCCTACGACACTCGAATCCGCACGTGGAATGCCTTGCCTGGCCCTAATTGCTCGGTTTTTTGACAAAAAACTATCGACATCACCTTAATGAGTTCAACTCTTCGCCCGATTACGGCTTAAGCGGGGACCTTCACAGGCGTGACATGGTATCCACCTGGGGGCCCTGAAGGCTCTCCCCGCTTCCCCCTTCCTCTTTCACATCGTTTCCTTCCAGCGCAATCAGTCTTTCTTGAACCCTTTCTCCTTTCCTTCCACGTTGTTGCTAATATTCCTGTTCTGCACCGACCCAAACGAGTTCCAACACCTCGGCTACCGCGTAGCGGCCAGTGCAGTGCGGCACGCCACAGCCGATTTCAGCCTTTCCAAAGGCTCCTGCCGATTGGTGATGACCTAATTTCCATTCTGCTTCATCTTGAGTCATGGAGGGGCCCCCATTAGGGGCCCCCGAGCTTCCCTCCGAATCTGCATTCGAAGCCGACCTGACCTACGGCCAGGCCCTGGTGCTTCGCCGGTGTCTGTTTGCCCTGAGGACAGTAGGAGTTGAACTAAGACTATCAGTTTTGGGTGCTTCGCTGCATCTCGATGCAGCTAGCGAGGCGCAAACCGCTTGGCTCCATGTGGCATTTTGTAGCAGCTTTTTCCGAGATTTCAGGATCAAGACCCTGCAGCACCAGCCACGACGGCAGGAAGCAGAAGCGGAAGGACAGTGCGGAGAAGCAGCACACCCATATTGTGTAACCTTGCCGATTAAGCATTTGTGGAAGGTTCTCACAAAGGTACAGCAGTACACCGCGATATACGTGCCCCTTCCCTCCCCTCCTCTCAAGCCCTCCCGCGCCGTAGGGCAGCGTCAAACACCTTCCCATCGGGTGTCTCTGCTCTCCCCAAATACGCACGCGCAGCCATAGAAGCAGGCCTCTAATCTCTCTGGAGGAACATCCTGCAAGCTTCTCTTCACCCCCCTTTCCCCTCCTCACTCACTCACTGCCCCCTGCACAGTTTGTGGCTTGCGGATCAGGGTTTGGGTCCAGGAGCTGGAGGCTCACGCCTACTGCGAGCCGATCGAATAGTTCTGGCTGGAGGGGAAGCCTCTCTTCGAATAGATCTCTTCTATTCAAGATGCGGAGTTCACAGCTCTGCTGTTATTGCTGCTTCCGTAAGCGAGCACTGCCTCGCTGCACGCGTGCCTTCATTCTGGCTGCCTCCGGCCAGTGCAGGCTTCTCGTTGCTCTCTCTCTTGACGACCCCTGCCGCTGCTGCTTCTCCTCGACTAAGAACTCTCGTGCGCGTATCGCAGCATGCGGCGTATTTTTGCACCGTTGGGAAGTCCTTCAAAAAAAATGCCGTCCTGCCTCCTGTGAGGGGTGCATGCAGCGAGGATCATGGACGTTTCCTTGTCGATTACGCTGGTTTCGCCGCCACTCGTTGAGCACCTTTTCGTCTTCCATGCTGCGAAGTCTCGAGGATTTCCTGTTTCCTTTTGAGGACCTGCAGCTCTCGCACAGGCTGCAGCCTGATAAAGCCGTCATCGTAAGTGCATGGTTCGCCGTTGACACAGGATAGCGAGAGTTTTGAGGGCGAAGCCTTTCGCAGTTTACGTGGTTGAAGTTCTCTTGAGAGGACGCAATGGCGGGAAGAGCGTTGTGTCGGCTTGTCTGCGGGTCCTTACGGCTGCTTCCGCACGCGTTGCTGCATGCATGGCCACTTGCAGTGATGCCAAGTCGACTGCTGCATGCATGGACTTGTTTCTCCTGCTGCAGCTGATGGGGAGCTCAGGAGAGGCTAGTGACTCGACGACAGAATCTGGCGGTTTCGGAAGCGAAGTTGTTCTGCACCAGAATGTTTTTGATGCAATGGTTATTGGTATTAAAGCACGTGTTCCATAAGGCAGCAGTGCTGCGTTTCTCTGGATAGCCCAACTCCGCAGCAGGCAACATGCCTTTGCGGGATAGACAGCGCTTAGCTCGAGTGCGAGGCACGATCTTGCCCGTGAAAGCTGGACTTACTGCACCTGAGTAGTGCGTTGTTTGTGAGTATCTGTGTCCTATGCCTTGTGTGTCTGTGTGTGTATGTGGTGTGGCATGTGTGTCTGTGTATATCTGTGTGTGTGTGTTGTATGTGAAGATCCCCGATTACCCCCGGTGCAAGGCATAACGTTCAGCGGTCGCGAACTGCGGGCTGCCGCTGCGCTTTGCGGTGAGTGTCTGTCCATCCGCTTGGTAAAAACACTACGCTGTGGAGGGGGGAGGACTAGGCCGTTCGATTTACGGGGCTAGATGTCTGGGAGCTCACGCGCTCGCTGGATCTTGTGCAGGCAAAGGCTGACGTGCATCCTTTGCATCCGCTGTCTTTTGTTTGGAGGCTTCAAAGAGAGGCGGCAAGCGCGCAGTGTTGGGGCACTGGCTGTGGGGTGCTCAGACTTCCTGGGATCGTCTATCGGCTTATATTACCGGACCCCTGGCGTTCCTTTGGTGGCTCTCCTCGGTGCAGCAGCAACTGCAGCAGCAGTAGGAGCAGGATCCTCCACGGCAGCAGCAGATGCAGCAGCGGCTGCAGCGGCTGCTGCTGCCGGCAGTCCCGCGAGCTTCCAGCCACACCTGCTGCTCATGCATGCCCTGCTCGAGCAGCAGGAGCTGCTGCAGCGGCAGCGCGAGCAGCAGAAGGATCCGGCTGCATGGGCACAGCCAGACGAAGCAGCGGCTCTCGGAGCTGGGAAAGGGAGGGGCAAGTCGCAGGTTGGGGGTTGCTGCTGGTATCCTTGTCATGCCTCTGCTGCGTGGAATCTTGATGCAGTCTTCGTGGGGGGGGCCTTCTTTATGCGCCCGAGAAAGGCAAGGGGTAGAGCAGAGGTTAACGGAGATAGAAAGCCTCTGGAGGGGTGGGGAAGGGCTGCATCTCGGCAGCTCGAGGTAAGAGAGTGTGCGCGCAGGGGAGTGGCGCACTGGACCTGTGAAGGGCTGGGCAGGCCTTCTTTGGACGGCGACTTCGCCGTCAGTTTTTTCCACGGATGCAACGGCAGCGGATGCAGCTGCATGTGGTGCGGAGGTTTCCGGAGGGGCTGACACTGAAGAAGATGAGGCGTCGTGTTCTGCGTTTTTGGCGGTCTTGCGAAGGCTGCGCCTGAGGCAGCCAACTGCGGCAGCAGCGCCATCGGATGCATTCCCAGAATTCACTGCTGCTGGTGCAGGAGCAGCAGCAGAGCCAGCACACACTGCGCTGACTGCGTCACATGGTTTCGCAGCCCTTGAAACGTCTGTCGAGCAGAGTCAAAGAGGCGCTCGGCGAATCTCCTCTTGCGCGGTAGCAGAATCTGGAGCAGCGGCAGGCCGGAGTTCGCAGAGGGAGGATTGGAGCACTGAAGAATCGAAGGAAGAAGCCTTGAACTTGCACGATTCGAGAGCAGCACCCGTTCGCAGGGAAACTGACGATGTCGTTACAGCACTTGCTGCCTCCGTAGGAGCTTATGCTGCACGGGTTATGCAGCCTTCCCAGGCGGCTTCAGCAGCAGCACAGACTGCAGAACAGGCTGCAGAGCGAGTTGATGATGAGGAAGCTGCTCCCCCGACTCAGAGGGAGAGTGTGGAGGCTTCGAAGAGTCAGCAGCACCAAACGCTGCCCGTGCAGCAGCAGGAGACGCCGCCATTGTACAAAGTCTTGTCCAAGTTGTTTGCGCGGTATGGATTCGTCTGATGCTCCGCTCGGCTGCTGCTGAGTTTTTTTTCCGACTTCTCTACCTGGCGTGGGCTGGCCTCAGGAGTAGCGATTGCAGCACACGGCATGTCTGAGGAAGGTGGACATGCAGCGTAGGAGTGGTGTGGCAGCGCTTGTATTCGCAGGCTCTCTATGAAAGGCGCAAGTCGCAGGTCGAGGAAGAAGCAGGGTGTGTCAAGCTGTGAGGCGGTGCCGCTGTTGCTGCTGCTGCTTCAGCCTTTAGAAGCAGCTGTACAGGCTGCTGCTGCTGCTGCATGTGCTTCCGTGAGGATGCGGGAGGACGGAGTGGTTGTGTGTGCTCTGTCGCCGCAGATTCAGCGGAACGATACACAGAGCAGATTTCGGGGCCAGATGGCGACGACAAATCCTGTAGCAGCAGCGCAGAGAGCAGCAGCAGCAGTCTCTCTTCAGTTTCTGCCTCGGACGTAGATGCAGCCAAGTGGCTGTGGTGCACTTCTGCTGACGACTGCTGGGAGACCTAAGAAGCATCTTTGTAAGAGTCCTTAAACGGAATAAGCTCTCAACGGGCGTTATTGTCGGGAAAAGCCGCTAGCAACAAGGCCGCACCGCCAGTGATACGTTTGCTCGCATCTCAGTCCGTGGTGCTTCATTGCTAGGACCCCGCCTCCTGCAAAATATGCCTGACCAGTTCCACACCAGAGAGCCGCCAGCTCCTCTCCACTCTCCGTTACGCCCGCTGTCTCCGCTTCCGCGAAAAATTTCAGAGCGCTTGCTGGGCGGGCTCTAGAGAAGTGTAATGCTGCTCAGTTAGCTGGTAAAGGCCCACCATACCTAGCAAGCTCCCTAGCTAGATAGTCAGCTGGTTGCCTTACGTCCCGCTAGTTCCCTGCCGCGTGAGCGCTCTTGGGATGTCTGCTGTATACTCCGTTTGTGCGGGTGCTTCCTAGGCACGTAGATGGCATTACTGCCCACACGCCTACCCAACTAGCGACGTGTTTTTCTAGGGGCCTCTTCCCGCGATTCAGCGGGAGGCTGGCAGAGATCGCATGCACGCGAGCGACTAGCGCCAAGGACGCCCGGCACGCATGCACGGGGAACACGAAGGGAAGAGCAGGGTGAGACTGAATCGCGAATAAGACACAGAACGTGAGGACGGCGCTCACATCATCCTCCGAAAGACATCTACCGACGGCTTGCACACGCAGGAAGAGGCCAAGTCGAAGCACAGTAAAACGCGCTGATTATTTCCTCGCTACGCCTTCACGATGAACGGCTACAGCTTCATCAGAGTCCTAAACTTCACTGACGCCCCCCCTCCTTCCTCCTGCCTCTCCCTTGCCCCCTCGATGAATCCCTCTCTCAAGAGACACTGAGTGTGTCAAGAGGTGACCCCAGCGGCCTTATCTCTGAGCGGAATGACGCCACGCCATACCCTCAGCTCATCCCTGCTCCTCCATTGTGTGCTTTACCCTTTGAGCCACGGATTCGCACTGAGGTAGCTCCCTCAGCTGGCAGCAGCGATAGCAACACCGTGTGGTAGGTAACAGCTAACAGCCCGCCACGGCAACTGATGAACGGATAAGAAATAGTTCAAAGTATAGACAAGTCGCTGCCTTCCTTTCATATGTGCATAGAAGGGGAGCAGATCACCGGCGGTTCCTGCTCCGCAAACGGCAGTTCCCACAGTTTAAAGCGCAGCAGCCCCCTAAATTTATGTATTCGGAGCTAGGCGCTCAGGCGCTTGTGTGCATGCAAACGCTTTATCCGAGTCCATCTGGGAAAGCCGCAGCAACAAATTCTTTAAAAGGCACAAAGAAGGAAGGCCGCACGTCGCGTTCCCAGGACCCCAAGGGCCACCTGGGGAAAAGCACGCGGCGTGTGCAGTGCAGTGCTGCTACTGCTGCTGCCCACTATTTCTCGAGGTGTACATACACCTCGAGAAATAAGACAAAAAGGGCAGTCTATGTACACGTGGAAGCAAAACAAGAAGGTCCCCTACTGCAGCTCCGGCTGCTGCTGCTGCTGCAAAGCAAGAGTAGCCCATTCTCTACTAGCTGCCTATCGTAAAGGACAGACGGGTGAAGCCCCCCCCGCATATGGCGGCGACTGCTGCAAATGTTTGTGCAGCTGCCGTTTCATGAGTAGAGAAGCACACCTAGCCGATCTTCATCGCTCCACTGCTGCTGTTGCTGATCAGACTGCAGCTGCGAATAAACTCCCGTGGATTGCCTGGGGGGGACTGCTGCAAGACAGTTAGTCACCACACACACGCAACTGTACAAAGCAGGCTCCATGGCACTTCATGCGCCACAGAGGGGTTACTCTTACACGTGCAGCTGCTCTTGACGCTGCTGCCCCCTCACCATTGCTGCTTACCGAAAATTCCATCCTCCTGCAGCAGCGCGTTGGTCCGTCGCTCCGGCTGCTGCAGCTGCTCTTGGCAATGCTGCGGTTGCTGAAGCGGCGGCAGTTTCTTCAAGAAAGGGCACTGCAAATGCTGCTGCTGCTGCAAATGCTGCTGCTGCAGCTGCTCCAAGAGCATCCCTGGGGGGCGAGAAGGCAATCCGATAGCTACGGCTTGTTGTGGCGGCTGCTGCTGCTGTTGTCGTACTGAGGAAGCCTGCTTTCCTAAGGGGTAAAGAGGGAAAGGTTCCTCAAGTTGTTGCTGCTGCTGCTGCAGCTGCAATTGCTGCTGCAGTTGCAACAGCTCCTCTTCCTGCTGTGTGAGCTGCGCCTGCTGCACCTTGAGCGCAGTCGCGCTCGGCGGCATGATGAGCTGTCTCTCGACTTCGAGAGCTTCTAATTCGTCGAGTTCTCGCAGCAGCTCAACCTGCAGCAGCGCAGTTAGCCATACATACAGTGCGTGCAACTAGCAGTACAGGGGACGGCACAAAGCGAAGACGCAGCAGGAGCAGGAGCAGCAGCTGCTGCTGCAATTGCAGCAGTGACACACAAGCACAGTTCATACAGCAGCAGCAGGAGGGGCCCCCTGGGGCCCCGCTGGCTCCACATTTACACACGCCACGCTCAAGACAAAAGTCTTCAATCTTTTTCTGCATTTCTATTGGGCTTGCCTCTTCTTCAGCAGGTGTAGCATTTTGATGCAGAGCATCCACGAGCTCCTGCTGCGCTTCTTGCTGCTCCGTGAGTTCGTCCAGCAGACGTTCCACCGTGTTGCTATTCCTGCAGCAGCAGCAGCATAGCCAGGAGAGCACCTCCTTTCGTTCGTGCTTAGCTTTGCTGCGGCAGCAGCACAGGCAGCAGTAGCTGCCAGTTTCGTGCAGAGGGAACGGCAACGGAGGCACCAACGGCAGACGAACAGTTGCTTGCTGAGCTCCTTATGGGCGTAGGCTGCAGCAGCCATAGCAGAGACCGCAACCTTCTGAGCCTGCGTTGCTTCTAGCTGCAGCAGCTGTCGCTCTAATGTTAAGCGTGCAGCAGCAAGCTGCTGCAGATCGCGTAGCAGCAGCCTTCGCCGCTGCAGAGCCAACATGGCGCCATTGCGATCCGAGCATGCGACGCAGGCACGAGCTGCCTCGCTTTGTGCCTGAGAACGAACACCATAGACTACTCTTTGTATGCGGAAAGAGCATTGCTCCGCGATCACCTGCCGCTTCGCAGGAAGGCTGCAACAACCATTGCACTCAAGGGTTTGGAGGGGAGGCCTCACCTGCGCCCTCCTGAGGATGTGCGCGTGGCGTTTATCCAGAGTGCAGATGGCCTCTCTGCTGCCTTTGATGGCATCCTCGAAGGTGGAGCTGCTGTTGTTGCTGCTGTTACTGTTGTTGCTATTGACATTCTCAGAACCCCCCGCAGGTTCCCTCCTCCTAAGGAGGCTTAAGGCGCGCAGCATGGCGGAAGAGGGGGCGAGGCTGCGTTGTTAGGGTAACACTGCGGCTCCTGCTGTGCTTTATCTTAAATCGCTGCCAGGCATCTCAGGGGGAGGGAGACACGGCAGTGATACGGGGGGCCTCTTCGAACAGACTCTTGAGAGGGGGAAGGGGGCAAGGCGGCTACTGCTAGGGACCTCGTTGCCGCGCGGCAGTGCTGCTGTTGTTTCTGCTTTGGAAATTCGAACGTAGGGTACAGTTGCAAGAGCACTCCGCGTCGGGGAAGGCCGCCTCTTGCTGCGTTCGCCACGTGGTACTATCGGCAGCCGCTGTCAAGAATACCGCAGCCGCTGGGCTCCCTGAAACAGGCTCACTGCCTCTTCTCCCAGTAAGGCTGCTGCTCTTGCTGCTACTTGCTAGGATGTCGGCTACAGGGTGTGTCGAGAGTACGCAGTATCCTTTCCTGGTGCTGCTGCTCCCGCAGGCCGCCGCTGTGTTGGCGCAGTTTTGCAGTGGCAGCCCAGCAGCGACAGCAAACTGAGCGCAGGGAGGAGCAAGGTGTCCATGGGACTTCAAATAAAACGTAAATTCAAAGAAAATGCGAGTATTTAGAGTGCAGCAATTTGCTGCTGTTGTGCAGACACCGCGACCAGGGGTGGGGTTGGTGTGTTGGTGCGTGCCCATTCAGTCACCCCGGGCCTTTTTGCTTTAGTCCCTACTTGTCCCAATTGTTACTAGATTTTATGAGCCGGCCACATCTAGGTGAAAGAGTTTTCAAATTCACACGCTCGAGTGCATATTTATATCTCAGCATTTGGGGGCCCCCGCGAGGGCCCCCCTGGTGTGCGCAGCGACTTAATTATTGCAAATGGAGATATATGTGCATAAACAGATAAGAATTTATTAAAAGACCCTTGTGACAGCTTAGCACGCAGTGTAATATTGGCTGGAGGCTTCAACGGGCAAGGAGATGGCCATCGGAGCCTGAAGCACTGGAGACAACCCCTGGGGCCAAAGCTACACCTCTGCCTTTGATTAGTGCTAATGGTATTTGGTGTTTGCCTGTGCTGCTATCAGAGGCATTAGCGCCCGCGTGAGAGTGCGCTTCAGACACCCTACACTTGACCGAATCCAAGCTCGTCATCGGTCGAAACTCAAATGCGCAAGCGAAGCAACCCAGCTGTAGAGGACCATGCCACACTTTGGCACTTCCTATTGCAAACCTCATACAGCTAGTTTAGAAGTATTCAATAATACTTGGCAGGAGTAGAATTTTCGTGTATGCTACGACCGGAGTAATGTTCCTCATCACATTACCATGAAAACCAGAGCTGTATGCCTGCCTCTGCGCATTAGGGTGCCATGCGCAAGCGGGTCTGCATGCCTGCTCGGAGCATTGAAAAGGTGCATAAATGCCCGTGCAGGTTAGCAGTTTCCCCCACTCATTCCTGAATTATCGCTCCATTCAAATTCTCCACAGAGAAACTAAACTTCTGACTCAATGCACATCTAATAGGATGTTATTGGGTTTCTTTCAAACTCTTCGATCCTTCCTCTGGCCCGCCCCTTAAGTCTTGATTATGAGGAGAGACGTGCAGACAAGGTGTGTGTTGCTGCTCCCTCTAAGGTCAACGAGCCTTCACAGGCACAAGAACCTAGCAACTAACGCGCACATACATACATACACACATGGCCGTGGATCATGTTTACTGCGGAGTAGTGTTAGCTCGATGCAATGAGATACAAGATTGTACGCATCTGCGCTAGATGCTACAGGCAGCTAACTGCAAATACTTGGGACGCGTCGAAGGTGCAGGAACGCAAGTCCTAGCGGGTATGTAACCCGCCATATAGGCAACCCAATGGCTGCGGGTAAGGAACTAAGAAGGCGCTAAAATAACACAGCCATCAAGGGGTTTTCATTAAATTACTAATGTGCATAGGGCTAAGTGTCTCCCTGCCGAGAGATCCTATATTGAAGGCCCAGGAGAAGGGGTAGGAAGCTCCTTTGGCTGAGAGGAGACATCCAAGAAATTTTTAGTTATGCCTTGAGTTTGAGGCTTAAAGCGTCTCTCTATGAAAGCCTCGAAGAAGCATTCTCAATCGTCCTCAGGAGCTGCGGCCCTTACGGAATGCACCAGCATGGGCGAGTTGTGAAACGCCCTGCCGCCGTAGAAAAGTACATTTCCCGATGAGGCCTGAGATCTCTTTAAACAGTACTGGAGTCTGACTGTTCCTATTGCTGAAGCGCTAAGCACACTAAAAGGTCTCTACCGTTGAAAGCTATGCCGCAACGGGCGACCCCATGTGGGAGAGACGGGGATTTCCGTGGGCAAGGCTACACAGAGCAGGGACGCTCACAGCCTATCCCCCGCTTCCCTGACCCCTTCCCCATCCAGCACGATGGCATAAGCAAACGTGCGAAAGAAACGTCCCACCAATACGAATAAGCGTCTGCATGTAGGGGATTGGCTCTGGAGGCAGTGGTTTAAAAGGCCTAGAATTTGGTAGTTCATCACGCTGCAAAAAGCTCTGCCGTCCACGGGGATATATGTGCCGTCGTTTAGAGGCAGCCTGGAAGTGCCTTTGCGTCTGCGGCGCTGTGCTAAGCGCCGTTGCGGTGTGTGGAAGGAATTTTGGGGGATCAGTGACAAGAATAGAAGTGTGACAGACAGAAGGTTCCTTTGTGTGCAGCAACAGACAGCTTAGGTCAGTTGGCTGTTGCTAAGTAAGGGTATTGGGGGCGGTTCAGGCCTTTGGCTTGCACAAGAGGTGCCTCGTAGCTTTAACGTGAACAGGAGGCCAGCGTTTCAGGAGCATAAATACGTGCATGCGCACCTTTACCACAAACCGGGAGCAAGTGTATCCCGTCCTCAGGGGTGCAGGACGATTACCCACTCACTGCATGCGGAGTCAGGTGTTCTGGGAATGCTAGTTGTTTCCTGGCTTACTAGTCACCTAAGATGTATTTCTTTGGAATCTGGTAAGTGCTCAAGTCTAGGGGCCTGCACAACTTTGCATGCATGTGGATCTGACTACAGCGGAAGTCCATACGCCACGAGCGCATCGCCTGTGCAGCACCGCAAGCGCGAAGCTCCTCTAGCCTCTGTGAGTGCCCTAAGAAGAGACAAGCCGCCATCGCAGCTCCCTAGCCTGCTGCGGATGCTGACAGACCTACCGCAAGAGCTGCAGCAGCCCGTGTCGGTGCAGTAGGAGGAGCGACAAGAGCAACATGGACGGACAGTCAGAGGCGAGGCATGCGGCTGCGTCCACTTGAAGAGCAGTGCGCGAATGAGAGCATCCTGCTCCCCGTCAGTCACTGCCCACAGGTTGCCACTCACCATCGGGCTGCAGCCGCAACAACAAAGTATACGCAGACAGCAGGATAACAAGATCTCTGGAGGCACGGTAGCTGCTGCTGCAGCTGTAGTGATGCGGTTACTGGTTCGCTGAGCAGCTGGACACATCATCCAATTGCATTCGGAAAAACTGCAAAATGCCAACTTGCTGCTGGCGCAAAGCATAGGCTGCCGATGAGCCAGCAGCAGAAGCAGAAGCAGCAGCAGCAGTCGTGTCAGAAACGGCAGCCTTACCAGCCAGCACTCAGATAGTCGAGAACAGTCCCGAAGGGTTCTCCCCCGCTGATGCTGCTGCGGAGCTGCACGCTGCTGCAGCCGCAAAGGAGTGCAGCGGCTCTAGCAGCAGGCCTAGACTGGGGTGGCTGCCCTGATGCAGCTAAAGCAGCAGCTGCCGCTGCTGCTTTAGCTGCATCCTCGGGAAGTAGCAGACAGCGCTGCAGCAAAGCCATATCTGTAAACTGCTCCCCGCCCTGATGCCCACAGTACAAGACGATCTCGGCGCTAAGCAGCAAGTTTATCCACTCCATGTCTGCAAGACCAGCAGCAACAAGAGCCAAGCGTTCGCGGTAGGAGCAGGAGGATCAACTGACAGAGCATGCAGCAAATCTCGTGCATGCACAAGGCCAGCACAACAAACAACACCATCCTGCGATACCTGTAAGAAATCGCAGCCTCGCGTGCATTGCAACAGACAGTGCAACCACATACAAATTCAGGCACAGACACACAGACACATACACACACAGACACAGACACAGGAACTCAAATACACACACACACACACACATAGGCACAAACACACACATATATATATATGTACCGACATAGAGACACACACACAAACACACACACACATATATATATATATATACCGAGATAGACACACACACACCAACATAGACAAAAGCACACACACAAACACACAGACAAAAACACACACACAAACACACAGACACGCACACCAACATAGACAAAAACACACATACAGACACCCCCAGACATAGTAGACACGCAAATACCCAATAACAGCAGCTTCCCAAAAGAATTGATTAGCAAGTGTGGAATGAAGGGAGACCTCGTGGTGGCTGGTTGACAGCTCCTCTCCAGCAAAAGGAATTCCAGTTGAGAAAGGATTCGCAGCAGCGCGCAGTCCGCTGTAGTTCTCCAGAAGGATTGACACACACGCCGATGCCTCCCACGACTGCCGATTCGTTGCTTTTGCTGCTCGCTTCGCGGTTGGTAGCAGCGCCTTTCCACCTTAGGAGGACTTCCCTGTACAGCAGTGGGTGGATGGTGAAGGGCTTGTTGAGTTTGCTGTATCCGTTGTGTCGGCTGCAGTCGCTGAGTGCGCTGGGGGGGTCAAGTAGGTGTATCTTGAAGTCCATAAGAGAGGCCCTCTGCGCGTGCTGCTGCTGCTTCTGCTGCTGTCTCGTGCTGCAGCAGGCAGCAGTTCTGGCACTCGCTGCCGCAGCTGCTGCAGCAGACGCTGCTGCTGCAGCCTTCACGTTGCGCTGCAGGATAGCAGACGCCGCTGGAGGCGTGCCAGAAGCTGCTTCGCGGCAGCGCACAGAAGGCGCTGCCGTATGTACCGTCAGACCTGAAAGGGGTAATGCAGCAGAGGGCGAGGGAGTTGCACCATTGGCAGCAGAAGCTGTTGTAGCGAGACACGCGGTTGGGGGGGGGGGAGTCACAGTCAGTGCATGGAGGACGTTCCTGGGGCAGTCCCCCTCTTGAACTTGCTGTTGCTGCTGCTGCTGCCTCTCAGCGTGCTCCTGCTGCTGGTCCTCTTGCTGCTGCTGCTGCTGCATGCGCTCTGCATGCCCCTGCAGTAGTGCAGCAGTGATCGCAGGATGAACTCCCCGGCAGAGAGTTTGTTGCCGCAGCACCTTAAGACCCTCGATAGGCAGCTGTAGAAGTGCGGAGTGAAGATACAGAGTCATTGGCTCACACCCTGTAGACCATAACGGTCGCTGTATTTCGACAAGGCTGCTGCTGTTGCTGCTGGTATTGATGCTGCTGTTGCTGCTGGTATTGATGCTGCTGTTGCTGCTGGTGTCATTCCCTTTACCACTGAGTTTCAGTGTGACTGTCGGGGAAAATCTGCAGGAGGAGCACAAAGGCGACAACATCTCTCGGAAGCGCTGGCTAGCAGCGTTGCCTGACAAAGGCGCAGACGCGTCTATGCGAGAACTGCGCAGAGGCTGCTCGTTTTGCTGCTGCAAGCAGGAGCAGCCGGACTGCCCTGTGGCTGCCTGCAGCCGCAGAACAATGCAGCACAGGAAGCTCGCTGCCAATTGCTGCAGAATGCGTGGCGTTGCATCCTGCTGCTGGCTCTGCAAGTTGCAGCCAAGATGCAGCAAGGACGTCGCAGCAGCAGAGACACCGCAGTGAGGCTGCAAGACTGGTGTCAAGACGTTTAGCAGCAACAATCCTAAGGCTTCGAGCGACAGAGAGAGCCGACTCCCGTCAAGCTGCAGCATTTCCTGCCTGAAGCGCTGCGTGAGTTCTCTGTCTGCCATGGCAGGAGCCTCGCGCTGCTGCTGCAGTTGCTGCCGCTGGCATGCGTGGGACTGCCCTCCTCGTGCTGCTGTTGCGTGTGTTGCTGCATGCGCTGCAGCAGAGAAAGGACTGCTCGCCACGAGACAGCTGGCTGTCACAGCAGCAGCAGCGCAGATGGAATTCTGCGAGACGTTTCTTCGCGCGGAGGATAGGGGTTTTCCTCTGCAGGCTGCTGGTGTCGTTGGTGTCTTAGCGGCTGAATGCAACGTTTTTATTGCTGATGCTGCTGCTGCCCCTCTTGCATGCGCTGCTTGACGCTTCGGCGTGCTCTGTCGTACGGCCGCTACTGCTGCTGACACCGCCTTCTTCAAAGACTTCGAAGGTGTACCTTGAGATGCTGCATTTGCTGCTGCATTTGCTGATGCATTTGCTGCTGCAGTTGCTGCTGCAGTTGCTGCTGCATTTGCTGCTGCACTTGCTGCTGTAAATGTGTCTGCATCCGTGTGCTGTGCGTGAGTTTCATGCACTGAAAAAACTGGCTTGTGCTGCAGCACCTGTTCAATGTCCTCTTCCCCATAAACCTCCACGACTGGTGGTTGTTGCTGTTGCTGTTGCTGCTGTTGCTTTTGTTGTTGTTGCTGCTGTTGCTGTTGCTGTTGTTGCTGTTCCTGTTGCTTTTGTTGTTGCTGTTGTTCCTGTTGCTGTTGCTGTTGCTGTTGTTGCTTTTGTTGTTGTTTCTGCTGCTGCTGCTGTTGTTGCGGCAGCGGGGGAGACAGTCTGTGCAGGCGGCTGCAGAGAATCTTGTGGTGTCTCTCTATCGCCAGTTCCCAGGGGTGGCTGCCTGCTGAGGGCTGAACGATGAGATGAGCTGTGCAGCACAGGCTGCAGCAGATTGCGGCTAAGGAAGGCAGCACCGGAGCAGCGGAAGGAGAGTTAATCCACTCGATCACAGGACGCAACAGCGGCTGCTGTTGATGCTGCTGCTCTGCATTTGTGAATGAAGAGGAGGCTCCTGTCTCTGCTCCTCTGTGCATAGCGCCGCAGGTGCAGACGAACCACCAAGGGGTTGCTTCCTGCTGCTGCACTTGCTGCTGCTGTTCCTGCTGCATGCGTTGCTGCTGCATTTGCTGGACAGGATTGGCGCCTGCCCAGGCGCTTAACCAAAGAAGAATTAGCTGCAGTGGCTCTGCAAGACGTTGCAGCAGCGTCTCGTCCGCGACGGTTGTTGCTGCTGTGTGGGGTTTCTCCTGAGCTCCAGCAGCAGCAGCAGCAAAGGCGGCTTGCAGAGTCTGATGCTTGGATGTGCTGGCAGGGAGAGGCTCAGAGGGGGTGCCTATGTCGTGGAGTGCATGCAATGGCCATCCTTGAAGCAGCAGCGCAGAGGGGCCAAGCAGCAACAGCAGCTCTTGCTGCCATTCCTCGCTACGCCTCTCCAAGAGCCAGCGTTCTCGCCACCAATCCTGCAGGAAGGTGAATCTGTCCTGCCGCGTATTTGTTGCTGCATGCGTTGCTGCTGCGTTTGCCGCTGCACCTGGTGTCGCAACAGCAGCGCTCCGCAACGCAGTCCCAGCAGCGTTGTTCTGCTGCTGCTGCATTTGCTGCTGCATTTGCTGCTGCATTTGCTGCTGCCTTTGTTGTTGTTCTTGCTGCTGCTCAGGGGAGTAGCACTGGTAAGCGAGCTGCGTCGCTCTCCCAGAAGCCACCGCAACGCACCACTGTAGCCAGTTCTGCTGTCTCAGCAGAGGCGCAAGCGATGGAAGGCTGCTGCAGATTCGCACTGAGCGCGAAGGCCTTTCCGCTTCACCACCTCCAGTAGTCGGTTGCTGTTGCTGCATGCGTTGCTGCTGCTGTTGCTGCATGCGTTGCTGCTGCTGTTGCTGCTGGCGTAAAACAGAGCGCAGTGCTGTGGACTGAGCTCTGCAATCCCAGAGAAAAAAACTGCAAGCGTCTCTGCCCGTCAGCAGTTTTTCGCTTGGTGCCGCTGCTGTAATTGCCTCCTGTGCAGCTCCCGCCGAGGCGAATGCTGCAAGGGCTGTGGAAAGAGACTTTGGAAACACGCGGCACAGAATAAGGTTCTTGAGGTCAGAAGACGCCAGGAGGAAACAACTGCTGCTACCTGCTGCTGCGTTTTGCTGCTTCTGCCAATCTGTCAGGCAGAGACCTCCTCGTCCGACGTTCGGCATTTGCTGGTGCTGTTGCTGTTGCTTCTTCTCCTCTTGCTCTTGCTTCTTCTCCTCTTGCTCTTGCTTCTTCTCCTCTCGCTCTTGCTGCTTCTCCTCTTGCTCTTGCTTCTTCTCCTCTTGCTCTTGCTGCTTCTCCTCTTGCTCTTGCTTCTTCTCCTCTTGCTCTTGCTGCTTCTCCTCTTGCTCTTGCTCTTTCTCCTGCTGTTTCTGCCTTTGCTGTTGCACCATCGGGAGAAGCCTGGAAGAAATGTGCAGCAAAATCAAAGACGCGTGTGCAGGGAAGAATCCCAAGCGCCTCTCAAGGTCTCGTTGTTGCAGTCGGACAGAGGCAGCAGGGCAGCAGCAAAAAGGCAGCAGCAGCAAAAGCGTGTGGCTGCTGCTGCTCCTTAGACAACGCGCCAGATCGTTTTCCAGATGATGCTGCCCTTCAAAAGCGGCAGCAGCAGCGGCGCACTGCAGTGCAGAAACCGACGCAGAGGATTGGCTTGCCGCTAGGAACTCCAGGGAGACGATCCAAGGTTGTAGCGCAACAAGACACTCAACGCAGCAGCTAGCTGCTCGCCGCAGCAGCAAGACATCCCCCGCTGCTGCTGCTGCTGTGAGAGCTGCTGCTGCTGTCAGCAGCCACAGCAGCATGCGCGGAGCTGGTCGTCTCCCCTGCTGCCCCCCAATACCTCTGCATGCACGCCACGCTGCAGCAGAAACTGCGTCTTGCCTCGGCTGTTGCAGCAGCACAGAGCATGCCTTTCGAAGCATCCGCAGCAACAAAGCAGCAGCCATGCGGGTATGCGCTGAAGTAGCAGCACTCGCGTCTTTCGCAGAGACCCCTTCTGCCCATATACGCAGTGCATGCACCGCTGCAAGCATGCAGAACCAGCAGCAGCAACAACAAGTGCTGCTGCTCCCTTGCATCTTGCTGAAAGATGACTCCCATACACCTATTGCGTTACGACTGTGACATTTGGTTTTAAACAGAAAAGCGTCCCGCCTCCGCATTTCACTTTGCTGCTGCTGTTCCTGCTGCTGTTGCTGCTGCTGTTCCTGCTCCTGCTGCTGCTGCTGTTCCTGCTGCTGCTGTTGCTGCTGCTGTTGCTGCTGCTGTTCCTGCTGCTGTTGCTGCTGCTGTTGCTGCTGCTGTTCCTGCTGCTGCTCCTGCTGCTGTTCCTGCTGCTGTTCCTGCTGCTGTTCCTGCTGCTGCTGCTGCTGCTGCTGCTGTTCCTGCTCCTGCTGCTGCTGCTCCTGCTCCTGCTGCTGTTCCTGCTGCTGCAGAAGTTGAAAGAGAATCAGAAGGAGTTTACAGAGTGCCGCAGTCGTGGAGGGCACTGGTGCCTGCAGCCGTTCGACGAGGAAGTTGCAAAGCCTTCGAACCATCCGCCTCGACTTCTGCTGTTGAGCGAGTTGCTGCTGGTGGTTTGCAGGCTTCTGGATTGTGTTTTTGCTGCAATTGAGTGCCTCCAAGCCTAAAAATACCACTTCACTCGCCGCCAGCACTGCGCTATCAAGCGCACTCTGCCGATGCTGCTGCTGCTGCTGCACCTGGTCCTTCAAGAAGCTCTTCAGGTGTACATGCAGCTCCACAAGGCTTGTTAGAACCTCCGCACGGGGAGGCAGCAGAGGCGCAAGGGCTGCTAAGTGAAAGGCATTCACCTGTATCCCTGCAGCAGCCAGAGAATCCTGTTGTGTTGCTTCGGCTACGCTGGCGACTCCTGGTGCAGCCACTGTGTTGTCTGCTGCGGCTTGTAGAACCCCCGCTGCTGCTGCTTCTTCTGCTGCTTCTGCTTTGCCTACGGCAGCAGCAGAAGCAGCAGAAGAAGCAGCAGCAGCAGCAGCAGCATCTCTTTTCCTTGCGGAGGCACTGCTCTTCAGCGTTTCGACGAGTTCTTGTGGAGCTTTTCCTGAGCAGGGTATCTGAGTCTCCAGAAGGCGAGAGGCCGTCCTACTGCTGCTGCTGCTGCTGCTGCTGCTGCTGCTGTCTCTGCCGCTAGCGATCACGGCAGCAGCCAGAAGAAACAACCACTCGGCTCTGACGCGCAAAGGCAGCAACTGTGCCCAGAGATTTCTCCGCGTCTGCAGATTTTGGTGCATGGAGCTGCTGCAGACTGTCTGCTGAGCCTTAAGGCCGCATCGCAAGAGGCACTGCAGCAACGCCAGCTGCTGCTGCTGCTGCTGGACGGGCAGATGCATGTGGGTAGGTGTGTGAGACGGCTGCCACAGTTGCAGCTGCGCTCCCGCGAGAGCTTCCCCTGCTGCATGCGGCGCTGCAACGCTCCCTGTCCAACATGCGTCTCCCGCAGTAGAAGCGGCAGCAGACACAACACCTCGCAGCACAGGATGCTGAGCAGTTTGGTAGTGTGTCTGCTCCCAAGTAAAGAAAGCAAGTAGCGGCCGCTGTTGCTTCGTCTGCTGCCAGAGGAGCCATTTTTGCTCCTGTTGTTGCTGTTCTTGTTGATGCTTGTGCTGCTGTTGTTGCTGCTGTTGCTGCTGTTGTTGATGCTTGTGCTGCTGTTGTTGATGCTGTTGTTGCTGTTGTTGCTGTTGTTGCTTCTGCATTTCGAGCTGTGCAGCGGCTGCATCCAAAGAGGGGTATCCTTGCTGCAGCAGCAGCCCAACGAGAGCATTTGCCAGGCGGAAGGCGGGCAGTAGCGCATGCGAGAAGCAGCAGCACTGCTGAAGAGCAGCAAGCAGCACATCGCAGGAGCTGCTGCTGTCTGCTGCCACACCGTCGAGGATAGCCGCTGCCGAGACGGCCGTCTGCTGCTGCTGCAGCACCAGCAGCTGCAGCCACGAAGAAGAAAAGGGAGAAGTCTCAACACAACAGAAAAAATCCCCCCGAACAAAAAATGAACCGATCAAAGGGGGGAGACTGCGGGCACCTCGAGGGGCTTCTAAGGCTCTTTGCAGTTTAAATGCCGGGAAAAAAAGCCTCGAGCAGCAGTGTCTCTTGCTGCTGCTGCAACTACTGCTGCAACTGTTGCTGTTGCAGCTGTTGCTGTTGCAAGTGCTGCTGCTGTTTCTGCTCGTGGAGGCTTTGGAGGTGAGCAGGCGCGGCAGCAAACTCCATGACAAAGGCGCATTAGCAGCAGATGTTCTGTTGGTGGTGCATGCAGCAGCAGCAGCTGCAGACGTCGCTGTTGCCGCTGCTGCTGCGGCTGCCTCCCCTACAGCCGCAGCTGCACCCCACACTCTGAGAGGGCTGCCTTTAATCAGCAGCGGCTGCTGCCCAGGGGGATAATTTGCTGCTGAGAAGTTTCCCTCCTCCTGCAGCTGAAGCTGCTGGAGAAGCTCTGCGTCCTGCAGCGGCAGCTGCTGCTGCTGCTGCTGCTGCTGCGGATAGAGCAGCAGCTGCAGCAGCGACAGCGACAGACTGACATGTGCCTCAGCAGACAGCCAGCGCTGTGGTAGCAGGAGAGACGGCACATGTTCCGCCTCCTTTGGAAGTGTCTCTGCAGCTCCTCCAGAAAGCTGCTGCTGCTGCGGAGGGCATCCTCCTCCCTCCTGCTGCGGCTTGTGCAACAAGGGAGCTGCTGACTGCAACACTTGCGCGACTTGGCTCACTCCCAGGAGAAAAACTCTTGCCCAGTTAGAATGAGGGAGCGTGGTTTGCTGGTAGTGCTCCTGTCTTCTCTGCTGCAGCTGCTCCGAAAGATGCAACATCAACACTTCTTCAGTGGCAGCTGCCCGCAGCGCAGCTGTTGAGCCGTCTGTAGGATCTGCCGCTGAAACAGCTGCCGCAGCTGCCTGTGCATGCAAAGCAATAAAATGCGCCGCTGACAGCGCTGTCAGGGTGCTTCCCTCAGTATGCATGCTGCTGCTGGCTGCGGAGCGATGCAGATGCCGACGCTCCGCAGTTTGAAGTGCGCGGCGAAGGGACATGACTGCTGCACTGTTGTTGCTGTTGCTGCTGTTGCTGTTGTTGCTGTTGCTGTTGTTGCTAGTGTTGCTGTTGTTGCTGTTGCTAGTGTTGCTGTTGTTGCTGTTGTTGCTGTTGCTGCTCTGGTTGCTGCTACCCTGTAAGGCACTGTCTATTTCTGCAGCAAGAGGCAGTATCCAAGTGACATGGACGTCTGCCCATCGGCGTAGCTGTCTCACGCCAGCCTCGAGCCAGAGGTTTGCGGGCAGAGCAGACTGCGTTGCAGCCTTGCTGTTTTTACACGCCTTGCACTCACCAGCGTTGTCACTGGCAGGGGCTGCAGCGGCACAGGTGCCTGCAGCCTCTGCTGCCGACAGGCGAAGACTTCGCGAAATTCCCAGCAAAACGCAGGCAGCTGCAAACTGGCTGTCTGCTTCGCTGCGCCGTGCTTCATAATCCTTCACCAGAGTCTCCACATTGCGCTGCAGAGTCTCCCGCTCACATGGCTGCTGCTGCTGCATCCTCCGCTGTGATGCAGACGGTCGCCAGAAGGGCAGCAGAGCTGCAGCGGAGAGTGCCAAGGCTTGCTGCTGCAAAAGCCAGTCGTTCGAAGCCGCTGCCGTGACACTGAGATCCCCCGTAAGCCTGAGAATCAGCAAGACGCATCGTGTGCAGCAGCGTCATCATGTGCAGCAGCGTCATCATGTGCAGCAGCGTCATCATGTGCAGCAGCGTCATCATGTGCAGCATATACACCAGCTCGTCAAAAAGCCAATTCCAACTCAGCAGCAAGTTGACAACTCGACCTGAAAGGGGGGGCCTGTAAGAAATGATTGCCCTCCTTTCCAATTCAGCAGTCACTGACAGCCGCGTCGAGACTTCTAGCGGCAGCGATTTGTGCGGCTGTTTTAAAGCCTTTCGAATGCCTGTAGGAACGCTTACTGCAGCAACGAAACCACTTGCGAAGAATCAAAGACAGACGCTTCAAGAGGAGCAGCCAGCAGCGTCTGAGGGGCAGAGGTCCTCATGCATGCGTTGCTGTTTGGTGCATGCTGTGTTGTGCAGTCTGCTGCTACGGCTGCTGCGCTGTTCACAAGCTCACAGAACGCCTCAGGAGTCGATAGAAGCTCAGCTGCAGACACTCTGCGTGCGACCTGTGCTGCTGCATCTGCTGCTGCTGCATCTGCTGCCGCTGCATCTGCTGCCGCTGCATCTGCTGCCGCTGCATCTGCTGCCGCTGCATCTGCTGCTGCTGCATCTGCTGCTGCTGCATCTGCTGCTGCTGCCTGAGTGACCCCGTATGCAACGGCCACGCAGCTGCGCAGGAGCTGCTGCTGCAGTTTTTTTTCGAGCTTCAGTTCATCGTCACTGATTTGCGTGCTGCTGCCGCTGCTGCTCATTGCAGCAGCAGCAGCATCACTATCAGTCGCATCTTCCTCCAAGTTGGACGATTTCGCATCCCCGCACGCCGACAGCAGAGCATGCGGCATCAGCCCCTGCTGAGGCTGCAGCTGCACTGCCAGCAGCAAAGCGTAAAACGCTTTGCGGGAGGTGTGTCTCGCCTTAAGAGTCCTCCTTGCAGCCTCAGACCACCAGCAAGAGCTGCAACAAATTTGCTGCTGCTGATCCGCAAAACGCTGTCGCTGCAACTGCTGCAGCAGAGGTGAAGACGAAGAAGCACCTGCTGCGTCGGGGTTGCATTCTGCTGCTGCTGTTGCTGCTGCTGCTGCTGTTGCTGCTGCTGCTGTCCCCGCAGGGTGTCGAGTTTGCAGCGTTCCCTCCTCTCCGCTGTCAAGAGAGCTCCAAGGCTTGCAGTAGCAGCAGCAGCAGCAGCAGCAAGCAACAGCTGTGGAGGGGTCCAGGCTTTGCGTGTCACAGTGCGGTGATCTACGAGCCGCCAACTCCTCAGCACCTCCAGTGAGATCTCTCTCTTTGCTGCAGTTGCTGCAGTTGCTGCAGTTGCTGCAGTTGCTGCTACACTTGCTGCAGTTGCTACACTTGCTGCAGTTGCTGCAGTTGCTGCAGTTGCTGCAGTTGCTGCAGTTGCTGCTGTCTGGCCATCCGAAAAGCAAAGCCAACGACAGCGCCGAGCTTATGGAAGCCTGCAGCCATAGCAGCAAACGTTTCTGCTGCTGTCGCTGCTCCGCGAGAGGATCTCTGCGTAGACCCCTGCAAAGCGGCATGTTGTCAGCAGCAAAAGCAGCATCCTGGTGAGTTGAGGCGAGAGGTTTGTACGCTTTGTCCGCTGCTCCTGCTGCTGCAGAACAAGCTACCGGTGATCCCTCTTCTGCGGAGAGCAGACTGCTCATGTCGCACCCGCTGAACGGAAACTGGAGAGATGCAGCAGCAGCAGCAGCAGCAGCAGCATCTCCTGCATCCTCGGAGGACTGTGCCTGCGCCCGGGGAAGCGACAGCGAGTGCAGCGCACGAGTTGCTGCTGCAACTGCTGTTTCAAGCCACGTGATGCAGCAGCCACCTAGAGGCTGCAGCTGCTGCAGCAGTACGGATAAGAGCATGCGCTTCCATACACAGCCTCCATACGCATGCGCAGCCAAAGGACCACGACACCGACCACAAAAGCAGCCGTGCGGCTTCTTTTTTGGCGCCTGTTGTTGCATCGGCATGCGCAGCTCTGTCAGATGCTCAGTACAGCGACGTTGATGCTGCTGCTGTTCGTCCTTCTGGCGCAGTGATACAGCTCGCTGCCAAACAGCAGCACTGACACGCGCAAGGCAGCAGCTCAGATGCGCAAGGGATGCAACCGCTTCCACGCTTACCCACTCCAGCAGCAGCAGCATCTCCTGCATTTGCTCTTGCTCTTGCTGGTGCTCTTGATCCTGCATTTGCTCCCTTGCTTGCTGGTATTCTTGATCCTGCATTTGCTCTTGCTCTTGCTGATATTCTTGATCCTGCATTTGCTCATGTTCTTGCTGATGCTCTTGATCCTGCATTTGCTCTTGCGCTTGCTGGTATTCTTCATCCTGCATTTGCTCTTGTGCTTGCTGATGCTCTTGATCCTGCATTTGCTCTTGCGCTTGCTGGTGTTCTACAAGAGACAGCCGCGTGAGAGTGCGGAGGTGTGGCACGTTGCAGCTCCCCTTTAGAGACTGTCGCTGAGTGTATGCATGGAAAGCAAAGTCAGCTGCAGCAGCATGCAGACGCTGCGGCTGCTGCCGGTCAAGAGAAGCTCCTAGAAGCATGAGCGGCACGAAGGGATCGAGGTTTGGCACTTTGATCGTTCCCGATTGGAGGAGAGCCTCTTCCAAGAGCAGCTGCTGCAGCACTTGCCAGTCAATCCACAACAAGCGACACAGCCACACGCGAGGATCGTCTTGCTGCTGCGAATTGCTGCATGCAGCAGCACCGCCGTTCTCGAGCGGTCCAGCTGCGGCAGCTGCACTCCCCAGCTTCAGCAGACACTGGTCAGAACTATTCCCTCCCCACAAACAAGCCGCTGCTGCTGCAGTTGCTGCAACAGCGGCTGAAATCGCACTCGAGAGACTGCCGGCATAATCACCGCTTCTCTCCGTATCCGAGACGGAGTCGCAAGGCATGGGCTCAGTGCTCACGTCTGTGCCGAGACGGGCGTGTTGCTGCTCCAGCGATTGCATGTAGAGCTTCAGTTTCGCAGCGATAGACACCCGCATGATTTCCTGCATCTCGCGTGCCAAAGAAGGGGTCCCCTGCTGCAGCTGCTGCAGCTGAACATGCGGCTTGTAAAGAGAGGCAACGCAAAAGGCAAGATAATCCAGAACCTCGACTTTGCATCGCAGCAAAAGCTGCTGCAGCAGCTCCTCTGACACTCTTGACGCGACTTCCAGCTGCTTCAATCCCGTGGCTGCGGCTTGCAACAGACTCGAAAGGACAGTATACGCCTCGACATGCAACGCAGCAGCAGGCTTCCCCTTGCCACAGGCTCCTGCTGCTGCCGCCGCCGCTGCTGTTGGCATCGCGTGCGGCGTTGCTGCTGCTAAAGCGGTCCGAGGTGTTACTGGAGCTGTCGTGGGGGGGGATGCACGTTTTGTCGCTGCTGCTAGCGACGCTGCCAGTGGTGTCTTTGCTGCTGCTGCTAGGGGCCCTTGGGCAGTGCTGCTCGCGAAGGGAGTCGTGCTGCTGCGATGAGTTCTGCCGCCGCATGCAAACGGGGACGGCGCAGGTGCTGCTGCTGCAGCAGCTGCAGCAGCAGCTGCTGCTGCGGCTGTAAGACTCCTGTGGAGGAGGGGGGTGCTGCCTTTGCGGCTTCCCAGAGAGACAGCAGCAGCCTCCGCTACTGCCCTCGCAGCATGGTGGGCGCAGACGCGTGCCTCCGGTGTTGCTGCGGCACTTGCTGCTGAGGCTGCTGCTGTCTCTCTGGGAGTTCTTCTGAAAGGCGAGCATGCAGCGAATCGCCAGGCAGCTCCTGGGTGCTGCGGAGCTTGCATGCGTGAACGCGTGCCCGTGCTAAAGACGGGAGATCCACACCTAAGAGCAAGCGGCGAGTCTGAGGAGCACGCCTCTAAGTCGCGAAGGCTTCTGGGTGTGTAAGTCGCATGGGCATCTAGCGCAAGCCCTTTTTGCTGTTCGTGATGTTCGCGAGGTTGCTGTTGTTGTTCTCGTTCCGCAATGCGAGCGAATTTCCGCGGAGAAGTGTCGAGTTCGCCCTCTGTGAGACTCCGTTTTTGGCGGTGTGCTGCGGCTGCCGCTGTGGCTGCTACTGCTGCTGTTACACCTGCAATGCCAAAAGCAGCAAGCGCTGGAGGAGGCCTCCTCGCGCTTGTTACTGTTGCTGCTGCTGCTGCTGCAGTTGCAGCAGAAGCAGCAAAAGGGGATCGAAGCCTCAGGGAGCTAGCCTCACCGCATGTGGACCCCCAACTGCGACTGCTCAAGGGAGTGCTGCTGCTTTTGCTTTCGGCGTCATCGCTGTCTGTTTCCAAACTTTCGCGTGGAGTTCCCGCATGCACTGTTGCAGCAGATGCCCACGTTGGTACTGCTGCGGCTGCTGCTGCGGCTGCTGCGTCTGCAGCTGCAGCTGCGGCTGCTGCATGCAGCTGGGGGATCCACGGCAGTGACAGCAGAGGCTGCAGCAGCGCTGTGAGCGGCTCAAGCATCGCGAATGCCGAAGCGAAGAAACCTGCCCTAAGCGCACGCCGCGCAAGCGCCATGTATCTGCATGCAAACAGCACACCACACAAGCCTCACCAGGAAAGCTGCTGCTGCTGCTAAGGATATGGCGGGGAAGCGCTTAGGACGGACACCTCGCGCATTCCATGAGGCCAGACAGACAGCAAATCGTCTCCTTCGTGTGCAGACAGACAGCAAATCGTCTCCTTCGTGTGAGTTAAGGAGGGAAGGGGGGAGCGGGGAAGGAGGCTGTTGCTGCTGCCTACGCATTGCAGTGTAAAAAGAAGTGACGTATCAGAGAAGCTCCTCCCCTGCGTTGCTGAGATAGCTCCCTGTTGGCGATAAGGAGCAAGTGCTTCAGCAAAATGCGGCCTCCCTGCGGAGAAAGAGGCACAGCGGTGTATATACACATACACATACATATACGGGCAGAGGCGAGCTTGTGATACAACGAACCAAGACATGCCAGAAACAACACCTGCACCTGCAGCACCAGCTGCAGCTTCCCTTCCCCTCCTCCCTCCCCTTCCCCCCGCCTTCCTGCTGCATTCTCTACGAGTTGCTCTGCCTGCGACGTACAGTTCCGATCGCGGAGAGGACGTTTGCATGGTGTTGCTGAAAGTTTTCTTTCTGAAGAAGTGTGCGTGGCTGCACCTGCTGCTGAAGCGCAGCAAAACCCGCCATGCAGCGGCTTACGACGGCGCTGGCTAAGCCTTCAAAGTCTCTTCCCTCGAAGTAGCGCAGTGTTTCAACGGCTCGCTGCAGCTGCTGCTCCTGCTCCTGCTCTGTGTGCTGCTGCATTCGCTGCTCCTGCAGAGCAGCAAACGGATCTGCCCCTCCTGGGTAGCAGCGCAGAGCAACCAGCCGTCGCTGCTGCAGTGCGAAGGCAAGGGCAAGGCTCCTCAGCAGAGACTCGATTGACAAGAGAGCGCCGTACGTCTCTGCAGCGGCAGCAGCTGCTGCTTCGACCAGCTCGTGCAGCGAGCAGCCAGGCTTGGGGGTGGAGATGAGGTCCCCTCCTGCCGCAGCTGCAGTCGGCATGTGCGACAAAAGCGCAGCGCTGCCTTCCGCTGCTTCACAGGAGCAAGTGCCTAAGGTTCTCACGAGGCGTAGAACAATGGAGGCTGCTGGTGGCTGGAAGCGCTCGGCTTCCGCGCAGTTGCTGCTGCGTTTTTGTTGCAGCAACTTTGCTGCCGTTGGAGCCTGCGCACAGTACCGCTTGGCAGCAGACACGCACGCGCTACTTGCACCGTCTTCAGGTGTATCGACAGCAGCTGCCGCCGCAGCTGCCGCGGCAGCAACTGCTGCCGCCGTCTCCGGATCTTGCGGACTGCGATTTTTCGCTGGCAACAGCGGCAAAAGAGAGGCAATGTGCCGCTGCAGCTCCCAAGAAAATTGCGCGATTTCAGAATACAGCTGCGTGCAGCAGCAGCTGTTGTTGCTGTCGTTGCTGTTGCTGTTGTGGCTGCTGCTCGCTTCGTTTTTCATCGACTTCCAGAGAGTCGCCAGTTTGAGGGCTGCATCTGCACAGCGATTCCAGAGGAAGGGATCTACTTCTGCTCCTGCCGCTGCTTGCGATGTCGCCGGCTCAAGCAGTGCTGCCCCCAATGTTGTGGTGGCTGTATGCGCAGCAGCGACGGTTGCTGCTGCGCTTGCTGAAGCACTGCCATGGCTTGGAGAGCTGAAAAGATTGAACGGGGGTAAAACAACTGCCGACACTGCTGCTGCTGTGGCTACCCCTGTGAGCCGGACAGGTGAGGCAGCCAAAGTTGCTGCTTTCACCGCAGCAGCAGTGCGCCGACTCCTTGCACCTGATGCTATTGGGCTTCGCTGTGGAGTGCCCCCCTGCATGCTCCTGAAATCTCCGCGTTTCTCTGCTCTGGCTGTTGCCGCAGACAGACACGGCCGCTGCTGCTGCTGCTGGCGTCTTCACACGCCTCCTTGCTGCTGCGGTGCTTCGTTTGCTTCATTGGATTCTCCCTTATTTTCATGAAGCGAGGAGATACAAATGTGCAGCGCTGAGGGGTTTCCCCCTGCACACGGAGACCCCTCTTTCGTGACTCGCCTGCAGTGCTTTTCAAAGAAATGGGTGTTTCATGAGAACTTCCTGGATTTTTGGAAAAAGTGAAGCAAAGAACGCACGCGAAAATGGGCAGAACTCCCAGGAAAAGACGCGGGGCCCCCGGGCGGATGGGGCCCCCGGGGGTGGTGTTTTGGAGGGGATGTTTGCTTTATGCTTTGACTTCCCCGATCTCGTGCCTTTCCGGGAAAGAAAACTTTACTTAAATGGCCCAAGAAACCTAACTAGGCAAGGCAGTTTGAATTTTATGCTGGCCAGATACAATGCTGCTCGACGCGGAGTCAACCGCTACAGACGTTTCATTCTGGAGCGAGAAGACTTCTGCTGGAATCCCCCAGCAGGGGATCTCATCGTTCTTGAGGCAGAGTTCCGCTACTTTCGCTTAGAGCGACAGGATTTTACTGCTGGAAAGCAAAGGAAGGCAAAGAGCCAGTAGGTGTGGGGCCCATGGGCAGGCAGCGAGTGACCTCCAAATTCGAACTCGTTTGAGCTGCTGCAAAAGCAGTTAGACAAAGCAGGAAAGAAAAGGCGATCATATTCCGCCAACGGAGCTCCGGCAAATTGTAGGGATCCAGCATATCTCGAGCAGCGCTGGAGAGTGAAAAGGCGATCCGCTCGCATGAAAGCCAGAGGGCATGATGCCCTTAAATGCCAAATGCAGACACAAGGATACCCCCACTGCTGGGGAATGCGATTCTCACACTCTCAAGGCTAACACACTGGGTCCATCGCTTGCGTTTTTAACGCTTTCGGTGGGGTTATGTGTAACCTGCCTCTCGGGCTGTAGGAGGAGGATGCTCTCCTCTAACGAAAAGAGTACGTGGGAACATCGTCCATGGCTCCTAACAAATTCGCGCAACAGAGGCTAGTGAGCAGTCTAGCCTTGGAAGCTTCTGCAGTGTCAATGTGCTGGGAGGGGTCGTGTGTCTGCCTTCACTGGTCGCCTGCCCCAATCTTAAGCAGCCTTGCCACTGTGGTGTCACTTGTGCTGGAAGAGCACAATCAGACGTTCTGTACGGCCGTGGCACTGACCTTGCTTCCTTGCGTGCTCCAGCACAGCCGCTCGTCCCCTTACTCCCCTCAAATGCAGACACTGAGGGTTCTCGAATATGTCTTGTTTGAGGCCTACGCCGTCGGTTGTACTTGCACTGCTAATTCCCTGTGGCTCTAGAATCGAAGGTTTTCAGGCAAAGGAACGGGTGCAATGGTATAGTTGAGGGTCTCCGTAGGGGTATACGTAGCTCCAGACTCGAAACAAAGCTTGGTAGGAAGTTTATGAGTGTTTTCCTTTAAACAACTTTCCTCTTCCTGCGCTCCTCCCTAAGGGCCACGATATGAAGGGAGAAAATTGGGGGGCTTGGGTGTTGTTGCAACCTGTAAGCGCTCGAAGTATTCACGGCAAGTTGAATGTAGAATCTGCCGCGCAGGCACAAAAAAACTGTTGTCTTGTTGAGCCAAATGTGACGTGCAACAAATGACATTAGAAGTAATGGCCAAAAAGCCTTTCCCAATTCTCGATTCAATATAACTAGAGTGGTAAATAATGCTTGAGTGTTGCTTCGCCCGCCGCAGAGTGGCAAGAATTGTTGACTTGCTGGCATAGAATCTCCAAGCTTGTAGAGCTGCACTCTTGGGACTTTAAATGGCCTTGAAAAAAAGGGGGCTCACGTGCGGTACGGAAAAAAACGTATGCTACAATAGTTGTCTTCATTTACATATTGAGAACCTGACCATCGAGCGAGAAGCCGCCGCTGTGCTAGCAGCAGCTGCTGTTGCTGTCTCGCGAGCCTTGGCGGCAGCAATATTCCTGAAATTGTTAGATGCATCGGTTTCTATATCAGCAAGAAAAACGTCCAGAGTTTTAGGAACTGCTGCAGCAGGCACCTGCCAGAAGCATTTTACCACCAGCGGGCATAACTGGTGTTGGCTGCTCAGTTTTTTGCGATGCACAGCACCTCCCTACTCACAAAGAGATACTTCTCGGCCTCCTAGGGTGTATCATTATCACGCTTCTCTTGCGGACAAGGGAAGTGTCAGGAAAAGGGCGACATGCAGTGCACTGGGTGCGAAAAAGCGAGACAGGGGCGGACTATGCTACGCTCGGGCACTTTCACCTAAATAATGAATTTAATAAGGTTATAAATAGCAAAGAACTATTTTGTTGATTTGTTGTTTGTATATGATCATTGTAGTAGAGATTGGCTGGCTTAGTCTGATTAGATTCAATGCTGTGTGCCCGTGTGTTAGATGCCGCATGCAACTACCTAGGATTGCGTGGAGTACTCAAATCGCACAGGAATGCTGGCATGCTCATGCTGTAGCGCTTTCCTTCATGATAGCCAAGAACACGGAAGGGGGGAGGGACCTCGTTTTGAAGAGCATTCGGTATCGAGTCTGGACTGAATTGGCTCACTGCGAGACCTTACATACGATGGCACGGAGGGTCTTAGACTTTTGCGAGGCCTCTAGAAACCATGACATGCGTGACTTGCTGTCTGTGTGAAGTACATATATCCATAATACAGGGATTCCGGCACCCTCTTTTGACCCAAAGGGACATCTTGTGATCGCTGCCATGTTCTTCAACAGTTCTTCAAACGCATATGGAAAAATCAAAACTAGGACGAAGCCACACCTTCTAACGTACGCCTCTGTGATTTCAGAGACAAACGTGAAGCCGTAAATGCCAGCATATCTCAAACATGCGAGTGAGCCCTAATTGTAGAATTGCACTTTCCGGAGCTGTGCGCACGCTCGAGCTGCATATACCATGCTACTGAAAAGACAAAAAGTCAACTGGTGCAGCCAGTCTGCCATACTGTGTGAGTCGGAGATGCGTCTACCAAACAACATGTCCAAGGTCTCCTTAGGAAGACACTATTGGCCCTAATGGGACCCAATGGAAAGTTACTAAGTGTTTGTCAGAAGGAATCCCGCGTGATTGTGCCCCTCTATTCCACAATACACGAGAGGAGGGAAATAAAGTAGCTTAAGTACGCTTAGCTGCACCCTCTGAGACCCCCGAGCATTCACAACCAGTAGCACAAAGCACTTCGTGCATAAGCATGCAACAATGTGGTTTCTTGTATCGAGCTAAGGGTACGAGAGGCTTAGAAAAATACACGAACGCATTAACCAAAGAGATAATTCTTCACCGGTTCTTAAGTGAATGTAACAGGTTAATAACAAGCGCTTAAAGGTACGATGGTTTGCAACATTGGGCATCAGCACAGCGCGCGGATTATAGGCTGCTGGCCGACTGCTTAGGCCTCACTCGGGTGTGCGGCATGTTGCCACATGCAGGCCCGTTGGTAGGGACCTTCACTTCTTTAATGGAGTGTGTCTGTTTCTCTTCCTGGCTATGCCAACCAAAAACACCCACTGCCCCTTTGTGTGTATGCATGATGTCATGCGAAGGCAGGGAGCCGCAGCAGAATATGTTTTCACCGGCCAACAATATTGCATGTACGAATCTCTGCTTCCCGCTAATTGTTTCACTCTAGAAGATGGTAGCCGTATTTTCAAAGAAGACAACCAGGCGGCGCACGGGGGCTGCCCGATGTTCTGTACCGTGATCTGGATCTGGCTTTACGGATTCGAACATCTCGTTGGGGAAGGATGGATTTAGAGCTGCATTATACGTTATAAAGTCAAGCAGTCAATGATGGAAGGAGCGACTGGCAGTGCGCGCAGCCGGATCTTTGATAGGGGCTGTTAGCATTTGCATGCCTTCGTCGTGCCCAAACACCAGACCACTACCGCTCAGCACGCAGGTGTCTAACACTTTAGTTCTTGTGCTAAATCCACCTGGATCCCCTTTTATATATCCTGGGTTTGTCGGCTGTGTGGCCTTCGCATCCTCCTCTGAGGCACTTTTGGGTTCGTTGCTGAGGAGCGCCGGCCGTTCCGCGTTGTAGTTTTGCCGGCAGGCAAGTTTTGCTCTCTCCGGTTCAGCTACAGCACAATGTCAAAGTCTTCGCTCAATTCCAACGCTCCTGTATTCATTCCGGGTACGCCGACCCTACCGCAGCAGCTGCCCTCCCCGTGCTTGCGGGCTGCTGCCGCGCATCGTGACTGCCGACTCCCTGGAAGCCGCGAACTGCCTTCATGACAAACCGAAAGAGCGTGTGCTTCGTGTCCTTCATGCGGCAAAAACGCGTGGCTCTACTGCTTCGGAAGGTAGCCTGCTCTGGAAATTCAGGTTGGAGCGCTTCCCTCATGCACTGGTTGTCTTTTGCAACTGTGTTGCTGCAGGGCAACCCTTCATGATGCCTGCGGCCCCTGCTGCTGAGGAGCGCTCAAAGACGCCACTACCAACTCAGGCAGAGCAGCCTGCGGCTGCCTCGGCTGGAGCACCCCAGCAGCAAGTTGCTCTGAATGAACTCTGTAGCGGCATGGAGGCCGCTACCCTTAATGAGAACGAGCACTCATGGGATGAAGAAGGTAAAAAAGAATCGCTCTTGCCTTTTTCTCATGACTGAGGCGGCCTAAAATTTCTCTCTGGCTTGTTATGTGTTCGTCATATGCGTGTGGGTGTGTATGTGACGGTTGGACTCTTGCGAGTCTTGTCGCTGCCCTTGCGGCAGTCGCATTTGTGGTACCTCGGTAGCCTTGCACCTCGCACATCGCCACTCCCTGCTGTCTCTGCCTGTGTAAAGCGTTTTCCTGTGTCTTGCTCTTTCCTGCTTCCTATGTGCCTTGATCGGACTTGTCTTGAGGGGTTCTCGTGAAAAGCTGAAAAAAACGGCTGGCTGCTGCTGCTGCTGCAAACAACGCTTGCCTAGAGGCCCTTCAGCTCACAGCATGCAAGTAGTTGTTTAAGGGAGAGGAGTAGCGCGAGGAGGCCTTCCTCCCCGCATTTGGAATTTTCTGCACTTTCTCGGGGGGAAGGGAGGGGTGAGAGGGGGCGTTTTGCACGTGCTGCGTAGGCGTCTTTGCTCGTACACGCTGCTATGCATGTGCTGCGGTCTTTATTCGTCGTGTCGGATTTGCTACCCCGCTTTTTTTCTGGCATTTAAGCGCGTTCAGATGA
Source organism: Cyclospora cayetanensis (assembly GCF_002999335.1). Classification (NCBI taxonomy): domain Eukaryota; phylum Apicomplexa; class Conoidasida; order Eucoccidiorida; family Eimeriidae; genus Cyclospora; species Cyclospora cayetanensis. The sequence continues at coordinate 34,934 of NW_020312750.1, read as the reverse complement.
CAGTATAGAAGCGGAGAAGGCCACCCCGGGGGAGACATCGGAACCAGACGCTTCTCCCCCCCCTATGGAGGGAGAAGCAGAGGAAACTGCAGCTCCAGGCGTAGCTCCCGGGAAGTCTGCCAAGATGAAGCCTGACCCTAGGCCGCATCTGAACATTGTATTCATTGGCCATGTTGATGCTGGCAAGAGCACGACTTGCGGCAACATCCTTTACCTCACGGGGGGTGTCGACTCCAGAACCATTGAGAAATACGAAAGAGAGGCAAAGGAGAAAAACAGGGACTCTTGGTTCCTAGCGTTCGTGATGGACACGAATGAAGAGGAGCGGCAAAAGGTGAAGTGTTGTTTTCGTGGGTGTCAGCTGCGTGAGGAGTTACTCATAATGAGGAGTTGCTAATAATGGGGAGGAGTTACTCATAATGAGGAGTTGCTAATAATGGGGAGGAGTTACTCATAAGGAGGAGTTGCTAATAATGGGGAGGAGTTACTCATAAGGAGGAGTTGCTAATAATGGGGAGGAGTTACTCATAATGAGGAGTTGCTAATAATGGGGAGGAGTTACTCATAATGAGGGGTTGCTAATAATGGGGAGGAGTTACTCATAATGAGGAGGAGAGGGAAAGGGCTTACCCTCCTTGGAAAAATGCGAAAAAACTCTCAATTGCGTTCCTGTGCGGCTTTCACCGTCTTCAGGGCAAGACAGTGGAAGTAGGCCGTGCCTACTTCAGCACTCCCAACAGACGTTTCACGCTGCTGGATGCTCCAGGACATAAGGCTTTCGTACCCAACATGATTGAAGGTGCAGCTCAGGTATGCCGAATGCAGGGAGGATAGGCAGGCAGGCAGGCAGCATAGGCTCGTGAAGTCTTTATGTGCTCCCCTTCTCCTCTAACAGAAAGGCGGCCGGCTGCTGCTTGGCTTATAGGGGGGCAATAACGGTTGGAGGGGTGGGTGGGGTTGGAGGTTCAGGTTCAGGTTGGGGAGTGGAAGAGGGGGTCAAGGAAGCGTCTTTAGGTAGGAATATGGCTGGGACTTGGAGTATCGTGGCAGTTGCTTGAGTACTTTTGAAAGTCAGGATCGCTAGTGGTAAACGCAGCCACCTCCGTTTTCACATTGGTTTTTTTCACGCTCACATCCTTTGCCTTGTAGAAGTTCGTGTGTGAGTTTTTTGGAAGGGCATCATTGCGTGTGCGAGGATGTGTTGCCGCGCGTGGGAAACGATCCTCTGTGTGTTTCCGTTCAGGCAGACATTGGGGTGCTCATTATTTCCTCCAGGAAAGGCGAATTCGAGACAGGATTTGAAAAAGGTGGACAAACGAGGGAACACACGTTGCTAGCGAAAACCTTGGGTAAGAGCCAACCATGTACTTGGTTGTTGTCGTTGGACTGTGTGGTACTTGCATACATCGGGGGTCGCAAGCGAGGACTTGAATTTCTATCCTCAAGTTTTAAAATGTGTGCAGTAGTTGGTCGGGTTGCCCTCTTGCCATTTTCCCATGACTTGCTGCTGCTCCGTGCAAGCGGGCTACTTTTCGCGAACACGTATCTAGCGGGGAAAGCGTTTAATGCATTAGTTGCACTTTGGCATTCAGCCTCCTCCCTCCCTCTGAGACGATCGCGCCATAGTGCCTCGTTGATTGACCGCGGTGTTTTGCATGCCTCTTCAGCCTTTTGCATGCGTGCATGCATTTTCAGGAGTGTGTCAGCTGGTCGTGGCAGTGAATAAAATGGATGAATCAACGTGCCAGTGGAATGAAGAACGATACCGAGAAATTATCAGGAAGACAAAAGCTTTTTTTCAAGGCTGCGGATTCGTTCTGGGGAAAAACTTGGTATACATCCCGATTTCGGGCCTGGCAGGACAGAACCTGAAGGTAAAGAACCTACAAAACTTCCCATGTTTTCCTGTGGCGTGCCCCTCTCGCTCTATGGTGGCTCACAGCAAAACGCACGCACACACACGGCCGGTCTTTGTCTGGCGTTGATGTCTGTTCTTCTGATTTTGGAGGCTGCCAGAGCTAGATTTCTTGAAAAAAGTGGGGTGACGCTGTGTCGTGGATACATTCCTCATGGCGAATGTTGCAGTGCTCCCTTTTAAGCCGCCAATGGTCTTCGTACAACTTACTCTTATGCTTGTAACATCCTGAATGACGTGGGTATTTCGCACAGTCCGCTTAAGGGTCACTTTTTGTGCCTTTTCAAGCAGCGGACCCTTCAGGAAGGAAAAGCATATGCATACAGATGTTTTATGTGTGTTTGTGGATGTTTGTATGTTTGTGTATGTTTATATATATATATATGTGTGTGTGTGTGTATGTTTATATATGTATATCGGTGTGTGTGCGTCTGTACGTGTATATGTATGTATATATATCTTTGTATGTGCATTTATGGGGATATGTATACGTGGGCTTTTGATTTCTTCTGCTGCAGTGCCATGTCTCGCGAAAGGATAGTCCCTGCTTCGACGCTAAGGCTTCCTGGTATAGTGCAGAGGAGCCGACACTATTTGAAGTGCTTGACGGCCTGACACCTCCCCCTAGGAAGCCGAATGCGGCTCTGAGGATCCCTATTCTAGACGGGTGAGAGGAAAGGCTTTGAGAAGCCTAGAGGCATGCACGAGCGGCAGGAGAGCAGGCAGTCGTTTCCGTAGGAGGTCGGCTTGTCTTTTTCCTGGCTGTACGGAGAAACGGCAAAGGCCTGCGGGAATAATAGGGCTTGAGGTCTTTCCACATGGAGTAGGCAATGCGGCATATACGATTTGATTGGGTGTCTCTTGCTTCGAGCTTCGATGCAGCGAACACCTAGAATGGGCAGCAGTATTAAAATTGCATCTTTCCACATCGAGTTGTGCCGTTTCCTGAGTGTAGGTACAAGGATAACGGCGTGACAGCGTTGGGGAAAGTGGAGGCTGGCACAGTCACCTTTGGCATGACCGTGAGACTGCTGCAATGTAGCAGATTTTAAAGGGGAGGTGTCTGTCTGTCTGTCTGTCTGTTTTCTCGACCAGGAGTAAGGGGGGAAGTTTGGGGGTGTCTGTGTGGGGTATTAGGGGACTTCGCGCATGCAGGGAGCCTGCGCGCAGCTCTCTGTGTTCCCCAGCTTTTCTGTCTTGTCCTGCAGGTTGTTTTGATGCCTAACAAGAAGCGCGTGAAAGTTTCTGGCATTTACATTGATGAGGACGATGTGGGATACGCAAGTGTAGGGGAAAACGTTCGCATCAAGCTGCTGGGGTGTGAAGAGGACGCCCTCTATAGCGGCGCTGTTTTGTGCTGCCCGGAGGCTCCCTGCCCAGTGGCTAGTAAGATTCTCGCCTATGTGAAAGTCATGGAGTTGTTGGAGCACCGGCCTCTCCTCACTGCGGGCTACACATGCATAATGCATGTGCATACTGCACGGGAAGAAGTTATGTTGGGCAAGCTTCACGGTGCGTTCTCGCGGTCTTGCTCGCTGGCTAGCTTCGAGACTTGGGGCTTCCTGCATGCGCTTTTTTATGGCTGCTTACGGGTCCTAAGCGGAGGACTCGACACGTCAAGCGGGCAGCGTTCCTCACCGTAGCTTCCCCTTTGTCTAGTGTAGTGCAGGTTGCCCTCAGCGAGAGTTGCAGCAGTGTCATCTGAAGCTCACGTGCTCATTGATTGGGCGTTGGGGGGCTGGGGGTGTTTTGCTGCAGAGTCTTCTGACGGGAAAAAGAAGAAGACGAATCCGCAGTTCGTGAAGAGCGACTGTCTGGTCAGCATCGAGATTTTGGTGAGTACTTCCTCATGAAGTGCTCCGTGACCCTCCGCTGTACTTGTACTTCCCTGGCTGGGGGCATCCACACGTCTTTATGAAGTTTTGCCTCAACGATTGGAGCAGCATATGCATCGGCTTTGCACGCTGGGGCATAGTGCTTTTTGATTGTTGTTCCTTCGCGGGGAATATTGGGGCAGGAGGAGCTCTCCAGCCGCGTGTGTCTGCCTACCTGCACTGCTTTCTTCCCCTCTGCCCTTGTTGACGCCGCTGTCGCAGCTCTCAAAGCCCATGTGCGTGGAGGAGTATGAGGCCTGTTCCCAGCTAGGGCGCTTCACGCTTCGTGATGAAGGTGTGCCGCGCAGGGGTTCTATATAGGGAAAGTAGAAGCACGAACCAAAGGCGTAGGAGGGAGAGCCCTCTGCGGCGGGTTGCAAGAAAGGGCGTTGCTGGGACCTCAGTAGATGAAACACAGTGGGTGGCGATGTTGCCACAGTGGTTGCCTCTTTCATTATTTGGCTATTCCCATACCTCTGATTTTCTTTGCCTGGCCATGTGTGTGTATAAGAAGGGTGTATGGAGTTGCCTGGGCACGCATGGTGCTTCATCGTGCCAAGCGGTGTCTGAAAAACACTGCCATTGGAAAAGGACTAGTCTGCCCTTCATTTGAAGTGTGTGCGGTAGGGCTTTGTTGTGTGGTCTGTCTCAGGGAAGACTATTGCCGCAGGGCGCATAACAAAGATCCTTGAGTTTGCCTAGGCAGCAGGAGCAGTTCATTTTTACGCGTGTCTGAAGTAGGGGAGCGGCAGTGCCAGAGTTAAACAGCGAAACAGACGGCACTTTTTGCCTGCAGGCGGCTATGCGCCTACCGGTTGCCCATCCCCTTCGAGCTTGAATGACCATGGCGTAGCATGCAGTCGGTCAAGTCTGATGGGCATCTATCTGCGGACTTTGGCAGGGCACTAATCAGCAGGCGAAGAGTGGGGTGGCGTGCATGGGCAAAAGGCTCGCTATTGCAAGCTTGCATCGTTTCGTATCAGACCGTGAGACACAGGTTTTATTTACTTGCTGTCCGGGGTGTGGGGGGGTTGGTATTTTGGTGCTGTTAAGCACAATACGAGGAGTGACTACGGGTCAAATTGATTGAGGACCATTGACTCACTAGATAGTCTGGCCAATAGGGTAAAACCAATGATGTAAAGAATTTAAATGGAGAATAATGCATACGAGCATACAGGGGGGATGTAAGAACAGTCGCCGAGTTACTTAAAGCTGCCACGCCCTGGCGCCGTTGTAAATAAATGTTAGCTCGCGCATAGGTTCTGACTTCGAGCTGTACTGCTCCCTCTACCAGCGTGGACTACTTGCTTCCATATGATGAGTCGCAACTTGCGGAATTCGTGGGGTGTCTTTCCGCTGGTTGTGTGTCTGTTGAAACCGAGAAAGGCAGCCATAAGGAAGCGGGTGGAAATAGGGCAGTGTCGCGGGGCAGCATGACTAGCAGCACCCATGCAATAGAAAGGGCTGTGCAAAGCGCTACTGGAAGCTTGTGGAGCGTCACAACCATTGTGTAGGGTTTCAAGGCACGTGACCTTGTGCCATGTTGACAACAAAATGTCGGCTCAAGCAGGTCCATTGTGGCTGATCCGAAGTGCATTGGCAACGGAAAACGACCCTGCCTCTTGATACGTAATGTGGCTATGCTGATAATAAATACTGCAGGACGGAAAGTAGACTAAAACATTGCAAGTTCGGATTGCCCCTGAGAGCTGAAGCACTGCGTGGCACACGATGCTGCAAAAAGCTAAAAGCTACACTATGGCCAGGTGTGCCGTAACGCCTGCAGATTACCCGATTCAGAGCAGGGAGTAGCGATTGCTTTTGGAGAACCCGCCTTGGAAAGCAAAGCCTGCCACTGTACTACAAGTTGCATGACCGACTCCCTGGGTTGCTGTCAGCTCCTAAGCAAACCGCGAAACCAGAGCACTTACCATCGAGAGACTTTGCTGTTAAGCAGAAAGACTGCATTCGCTGATGTTGTACAGCACCTCGGCAATGTTGCATTGGATCTGCAGAGAGCGCTGCGCAAGCCTGTTGAGCCTCGACGGGTCTCAGCTGAGCCACTCCATGCAACTCCCTGACTGCCTTATGAGCATACATGGCATTAATAAGCCATGCTTAAACGATTCCTAACTGTATATAACGACGCAATGTGTCGCAAAGAGAGGGCTGCAAGAAGGAGCACTAAATTCATGTGCTCCAACGGCCCCACCTGGACGCTAGCCACGACTTGCTAGCGAGGCGGTCAAGGCCGTAGAAAATCGCGGTCATTCGTCTCTACTCATATCGGCATTATTCGAGCTTTTTCCATCAGAAATCAAGATTCCTGACGTTTTCTTTTGTTGTACCACAGAAACAGGTCTATTTCCGTTCATTTTTACGAGTATTTTCCTCTCTTGTACTGGGTCGAAGAATTCGTTACTCGATTGTCGCCTGCGGTAATACATCACGCCTCCGTGCAGCTTCAGGTTTTCCTTGTCCTAATTTCCCTAGTAACTGTAGTTTTCTTTCATCCAGGTTATTCCACGTCCTTCTAATTCTCACCATGGCGAACAGATACTCAGTCCTCGACACCTTCTCCGTCACCACGCCCTCCCTCTCGGTGGTGATTCGCGCCGATGACACTCCAATACCAGCAGAGCTCAGGGCCCAGCCGAATCCTGGAAATCTTGTAACTGTCCATGCAGTGACGCCAAAGAATCCCGCCGCTACACATTCAGGTAAGAAGCTTCTCATTACAATTCCTGCACACATCTGATGCTGCAAGCTGCTGAAATCCATGAATAAGCAGCTGATTAAGTCTGCATCCGATACTTCAGCCCTTGATTACACTGCATTAAACGGGACTGCATGCTTAGAGAATCGCCCCTTTTAGCTAACTCTCGTTTTAGGGCAGTGCTTCCCGTGCTGGTGGCAGAGGAGGCATGGCGTGGCGAAGGGAAACAAGCGGAGCAACTGTCCGAAAACGAAGAGGATATGGAGACACAGAACGCACTCAGAGAACGTCAAATGGTCCAGCAGCGGTTAATGCACCTACACAGCCAGCAGAACCTTGACCAGAGTCAGCTGAAGGAACTCAAAGAATTGCAGGAGCAAGAGAATACCATGAGAGGTCTGGAGGAAGAGCAGATGCGAGAACACGCACATTACCTCACCATGTTGCAAAGGGCTGATTCAAAACATGCAGACAGAATCTATGGCGTCTTTGGCGCGCCCCCGCCCATTAAACCACTTGACGCGGTAGTTACAGAGGAGGACCCTGAAGGTTTCATCAAGAGAATTTCAACTTACGAGACAAAGGACTTCACATATTGGGACAAGCTGAGACGACGCAATACCGAGACTGTCATCAGGAGATGGCATACATATATTCCAACAGGAGAAGAGGACACGGCTTTCTTTGAACGCAATATTCGTAAGCAAAATACACTATCCTCCAACTACCCCTATTTCTGTGCTGTTCTTTTGCCTCCTGCACAGGCGTGCGGCGGCATCCAGCCCAACCGTCTCAGGCACAGGGCTCCCGCTAGGCAAGGCGGTGTTGCTTCCCCTGAGCACGAGCGCCGAGGAAGGAGGATGGTGGCCAGAGTGCTGATTCAGCGAAAGAACAAGCATAGTATTGTACTCCTGAGGCGCGGTTTAGAGGATCGTGATGCAAAAATAAGTTCTCATGTTGTTGTGCTTTCCTCTTTCTCACGCAGTGGCCCACGTCGCCGGTGAAGCCTACCGCCAAGGCATCTACTATAAAGAGCTCGATACAGGTTTGACAGGCGCTCGAGAATATAAGCTGCCAACGGAGTCTTACGTCGCCCCTCCAGTATACATTCGCCGTACCGGAAATCCAGAAAAGCGCGTGTACGACCCGATCAGGCAGATGGCAAGGAACGTGTACTCTTGCTCAACCTGCGCTAGCTGCTGACAGGCGTCCAGGTGCTGGGTGTTCATATCTGGTTACTAGCTCTTCATTGTGGGGGAGCACAAGTGTTAAGTGAGACCCCACAAAGAGTATTCGTCACCGCAGGTATAGGATGTGGGGGGCACGTCCAAGTGGCCTTTCCTGCGCGGCCTCCAGCAGATGCATAGTTTTAGAGTCATTGTCGCACCGTAGTAAAGGCAACTAGCTGCTTCTTGCTAGCTAGCTGGCCGTGCTGACGTTATAGGGTGCAACTGCCGCAAAGTGCACTCTCTGCACGCCGCCACCCACTGGTTCCGACAAAGGTTTGAAAATGGCATTTATGGGACTCTTCGGCAGTTCCAGCGGTGCCTTTTTTCTCAGACAGGTTCTTGCTTAATTTTCTGTCTTCGACCAATTTATATACACAACACGGCACGCCTTGTAGCTGGGTTATGATAGAGACATGATGCTACGCTATGACATTGGCCACGCAGACTCCCTATTACATGGGGCTTTACTGGATACGCATTTCACATTAGGCTTTGCTGAGTCTTGAAGTGAGCTTTGTCTGCTAGATTCCGGGCTTCATTGGCAATTGTGCCGTACGATCTTGGCTCGATGTCGGGCTGTGCTGGGTTGGGTGCTGCCGTGGGCTATTTCGAAAGGTTGCAGTACTCCAGTTTGCAAAGTCATTCAGTTCGTTGACTGCAAGTATCGAGTTGAAGCCAACTTTTTGGGTCTGAAAAGACGAACATAAGTTGCGAAAACTGAAAACACGGGTTTTTGCCATCAGCCCCTCTGACATTCAGGAGGAAGAACCATTTTGCACCTGTTCCACCTGGCACAGAAGCGTACAAATGCATCAATATGGAAAGGGAGAAGCGTGGATTTCACCCCCTGTAGTTTGAGGATCGCGAGAAGACCAAGGCCCTTGGGCCTACAAGGCTTTCTAAACAAGCTTAGTTTTTACACAGCACGGACGCGTACACCCCTCGGGGTAGTGAAGGAAACCTTCCACAGCAGAATGACTTTCAACTCCCCTTTGGTCCCATGCGATATGCTTATCTTCGTATTCGATCACCGTCCGAGTAGGTGCAGAGATGAAATTGGAAGCCTTTTAGAAGGCATACCAGTACGCATGTATGTATTCCGGGCCATCTGTGAGTGGCACCTGAGGCGAAATTCGAGCAAATATAAAGCGGACAATGCTATGCATAGGCAGCTACACTTCATTGGTTTTTAGTCAAGACCCAGGTGAGCATGACCTAATTGATATATGCCCTTGTTATTTTTAACCTCATAGTACTGTAAGCTCGGTAGAAAGAAGACTCAATGTTGTGCATGTGCGCCCTACGTGCTATGTGTAAGTAGCGGTGAATGCCCAGCGTGTCTTGAGGCTGAAGCTCTGTGGAGTTTGCCTGCCCCTCTCCCCTGATATCGAAAATTCAAAAGAACGTGGGCATAGAAGATACGAGTTCTTTGGGGACGCTCAGTAACTTTCTATAGCTTTTGTACTGACGCCGGAAATGATTCCCCGGACGAAAAACTTATATCGAGCGTTACACAAGAAGGCTGGTAGTCAGAACTTCAGAAAATAATGCGTTGCACTTTCCAAAGCGACTTGGCCGTCTACTTGATCCGTCACCAACAGGCTTCGACCACAAGGAAATATGCCAGGCGGCACCTTTGTAGGTTGTCTAAGTATTGTTGGGCCCGAAGCTGCATATCGCACTGGCGCACTGCGTATTTTCTTCTAGAATATTGCAAATAATGCCCTGTAGCAAGTATCTTACAATAAGATTGACATCATGAGGCAAACCCGCTGCAAATCGTCCTACGCAAATCCACAGGGTGGTGACTGTTTAATGAGCTTGGCACGCTACAGCAATGTGTTACTGCCGAAAGGGCTTTGGGGTCTCGCGACACGAGACCCCAAAGCACGGTGTACTACGCACTTTCAAGGAGAGCCATGAGCCCTAGTAGAGTTTTCTACTCTTGCATTCGTTCGCTTTGTTTCGTGCGATCAGTAATCCCAGTCGAATCCCTCCCTGTCCTGGCAAGCCAGTTGATTAGCCTTTGATCTGGATACTTTGTTATTTCGCCTCACATTGAGATATTCCTCTACATGAAACGCTCTAAAAATGTGAAAATCGACCCATCATATTGAGGTAGTGGATGCATGCTTGTTTTTGTGAGTTGGTGCTGGCGACAGTGTTCTTCACAACAGTTAGTCTGGCACACACGTACGCCCAGGGGTATCAATATTTTCGGCGTGCCTGCTGCTTATGCCTAATTTTGAATAATTCGACAAATAAGAACACTAATACAATGCATATAGAACAATGTAGAGACCCTTCGGGTAGGGTTGTGTTTGCTACCATGGCTGCGCCCGAGACAGCCTTGCCCGGGACGAGGCCCTTTAGGCTGGCTGGTCGCTCCTCCGATGCCTTCCTGCGGGTGTATCCTTCTGCATGCTGGATAGTATAGAGTAAAAGCAGTGCTGTACATATCGGATATCAGAGCACGGGGTATTTCTCGGTAAAGTAAGGTATTTCTCACGAGACGCGTTTTATTTCCACTGGTCACTTTTATCCACTGCTAGCCACCACCACAGCAGAGCTCCCCCAACCAGACTTCTGCACATTCGCGGATTTCCTCCACCCTATATCTTTCTGCCATGGAATCCTCACTGGCTGGAGGTGCAGAGCCTTCAAATCGAACACTTCAACAGCTGCAGGAGAAGGACATACAACAGCGAATGTTTGATCCCACCATGGCAAGGATGTACTCGACAAAGTTTCCTCCATCGGTATCTCCGCCCCCAGAGCTGTCCGATCTGAATTCCCGTTTTGTACGGCAGTTCGTGTGCCCAGGTACAGGGGTCAAAGTCGCAGCGCAGCCACAAGGAATGGGGCCATGGTGCACCGCTCCAGTGTTTCAGCATACATTCCAATCTTCGAAACCTAACGTCCGCATCACTATTACCCCGCGTCATGGTAGATCTGTGGAGTACATCGTTGCACCCAGTCAATAGGCCATGCCTGTTGAGGTTTCAACAGTATTGGGCAAAACTCTGCAACCGACAGCACAAAGCCCTAGATAGGCATATGGCCGAAATGCAGTATGCCGGTCCCCTTTTAGTATAATCATATGTGAGATCCCAAGGCGCAATTCGTAAAGGAAGCAGTTGGACTTTTTCAACAAAGCAGCCTCTTTGTAAATATTAACTTCCCCATGAAACTTTTTTTCCGCCTGATGGCTTAGTGCACCACGGTGTGCCAGTAGCGAAGGTCGAATGCGAGATGCTTAGGGATCTGCGAGTCCAGTGAGAAGAAATGGCCTTAGTGAGTAGTAGGCTGCCTTGCAGGGGTTCTATTGCTAGCATCTGAGTGCGGCTTGCCAGCCCGGGGTGGTGGGCTGTCTGTGATTGCGTTTCTAGAGAAAGCAGCTGGACCATCTGTCCGACATGCGCATGGGAACGGAATATACCGAAGTCAAGCTGACTGACGAAGAGAACCTCTATATAAAAGGCGGTCGAGGACGAAGCACAAACGCTTGTACCCCTAAGCAGCACCCCCCTACGTGTGAAGAAGTCTTAGTGTGTGCATCCGGTTCGAACTAGGATGTATTCTGTAGGCGGTAAACAGGGTTGAGCTGACGGCATGGAGCCAAATAGTTCTTCTGCCGCCGTTTCAAGCGCAGGTAGCAAGGCACCAAAGAATGGCAGTCTGGCCAATGAGAAATTAGCCTTAAAAGTGGCAGCCGACGACCCGAGAAAATGCGTGTGAACATGTGGTGAACTGCGTTTTGCGCGTTAGAGTGCCTAAGAGCCCAGACTCGTAAACCACTTAGGGGCCAGTTCCCGCAGCCACGCAGGTTCTATGGCGGTGACACAGCGCATGTACGCCTTAGAGGTGTGTATGAGCTCCGTGTAGACCACCCACCTGCGAGCGACAGCTGGCAGCAAGACACTGCCGAAAAACTGCAGCACACGCGCTAGCTTAGGTGCTACCTACACGCGCCGAGGTCCTACATGCCCAGCATCAAGAGGGACTGGAAGGGTTATGCGTATGAGAGGTGTAGGTAGACTATCCACCGCATCGAAAAAAGCTGCAAGCTTCCCAGCACTTCGCCTGGGAATACCCGTGTAAACCGCATGTTTGAACGCATTGAATAGATGGCAAGCGGCATGCATGCATGCTCAATCAATCAAAGGCAAAGCGCTCTCTAGCTTGGGGGGACTGACTCACTGTGGGGGGTTCGGGGCATTGCACAGAACACTTGTAGGGTGTATCTTGGCTGTCTGGCGGTGCACCTGCAAAGTCAGGCATATGTGCAGTAACGGACGGTAGCCGTGGGATATCCCTTCTCACAGGCCGTCTTCCCCCTTTCATGCCGTGCTGCGTTTCCTCGGAAAGAATGTTTTTTGCCTCATACGACGAACTGTATGGAGTATGACCCCTCTGCTTCAAGCAAACCTCCACATGGCCGCCGCGTGTTGCTACACTGTAGCTACACTTGAAAGCGGTTGTTTTGTGTGCCGCTGCAGATTAGCTGCGTGGATGTGGCTGTACTGGGGTGGTGTTCCGTGGTCCCCTCCCCGCAACCAGGTAGGTGGCAGTGGTGTGTGAGGCAGTTTAGAAAAGCCCCCACGCCTTGAAAAATACACAATGCCTCTAAATAGACACACACAGTCATAATGAGGAGCAAACGCTGAACGACGTACCGCAGTAACAAACTGGCGGCTCTCTGGCTGCAGATGTGCTGCCTGTTGCCAATAACTCTTCGCGAGGCACCGCCTCAGATTGAGGGCATCCTTTTGCGTTCTTTGTGGCTCCTCAGAAGAGGCCAGGAAGGCCTCTCCCGATGCATCGTGGAGGTGAGAAGGCTTGCTGATGCCTAACGCCACCATGCAGTCCTGCAGTTGCTGCCTGATAGCATGCGCTCTCAGCAGCGCAGCGTGTTGCAATCCTGCCTCTCTGCAGAAACTTCGGGGATCGTCTGCCTGAAGCCATGGGTGCGCGAATAAGAAAGCAACACAGAGATTGCAGAAGGAGACAAAGATTTCGCTAAAAGACGAAAAGAAACACTTGTCCGGCGCCCGTCATCGAGCACTCGGCAAAAAGGGCTTTGTTCGCAGCAGCCTTCACGCTGCGCGTCAGGCTGCTAGCTAGCTAGCTAGCTGGGGTATGGACGTGTAAATGACTGGAAAATGCCGCACTTGAAGCCACTGATTGTACGCCCCCACGAGGGTAAGATGATCGCTCAGAGGATCCGTAAACCGCTTCCTTGCTCGCTCAAGAGCTGCCGCTGCGCCACCTACGTCACAGCACAGCACAGCATCCCCAGGCCTTCCGTAGGGGCAGTCAAAGGAACTGCCACGCCGTGGCATATCTCTATCTCTATCTCTCTCTCACTATCTCTCTGTCTCTATCTCTGTCTCTCTGTCTATCTCTGTCTCTCACTATCTCTGTCTCTCACTATCTCTCTGTCTCTCACTATCTCTCTGTCTCTCTCACTATCTCTCTGTCTCTCTCACTATCTCTCTGTCTCTATCTCCGTCTCTCACTATCTCTGTCTCTCACTATCTCTCTGTCTCTCACTATCTCTGTCTCTCACTATCTCTGTCTCTCACTATCTCTGTCTCTCTGTCTATCTCTGTCTCTCTCTGCATGCACACGCGATGTCTAGCGCCTGCTGGGCAACTGCAGCAGCCCACTAGGTCTAAACGCAACGCTTGGAAGGGCGGTAAGTGTGTGAGGCTCTGTGTCTGGCGTGGACTTGTGGCGGGAGGCAGGAGAACACACGAGGCAAGTTAAGAGACGCAGACCAGACGTTCTCAGCGGATAGCATGGCTGCCAGTGTGAGTGCTGAGTTCTCGCACTCAAGAGACACAGCAGCTAACAACAAGGCACCCAGCTGTGGCGGTAACGGGAGAGCTGCCATCTGTCTCCTGATAGCAGTACAAACAGACACACATATACACACATATACACATATATATATATACATATGCGCACAAGTGGCAGCTTTGCGCGTGTGAAGCCTTCCGTCTCAGACAAAGCAGAAGCTCGAGAATGCAACAACACAGCAGCTCGCTGTTTTGTGCCGGCCTCTCTCGACAGCTGGACGTGCATGCCGTACAGACACTTAATCTGCTGATCGACACCCCACAGGCAAGCGGATGCAGATAGGAATCTGGAAAGAGGGCACAACTCTAGCGAAGTAACCAACACCAACACGCGCAGTGCATGTGTGAGCGAAGGCATACCCCAGGGAGGTGATAGCGCCTTGGCTGTCGATCGCTTCGAGACGGTAGAGGTGACGGCCAGCTGAATAAAATGCTTCGCGAGGAGGCGCATCCAGAAAGGGAAACTCCAGGGGATTTTCAACACCCAGAACCTGCAGGATCGGCAGTCGCAAAAGCGTAGCACCTTAGAGAGCTTTCTTATGGCTGCAGACCAGCAGCTTCGCGATATCCACCAGCCGGTTGCACCCCATTACAGAACTGCCGAGGAGCGTGTGCGTTGGAAGGGGAAAATATGTGGCGAGAGACGAAAAGAAAGGAGAGAGATAGAGAGAGAGACAGACAGAGACAGAGACACAGAGAGAGAGACAGACAGAGACAGAGACACAGAGAGAGACAGAGACAGACAGAGACAGACAGACAATGCGCGCTTACTTTGAGTTGCAGAAAAAGTTGTGAGAGATCGCAGCACAGAATTTCGGGAGTCCTATGGGCGTGCATCATGTGGAAGCAGTCCTCAGTGTATAGCCGGTAGACAGTTCCTGCGTGACGCATGCATGCAGAGGCCGTGCATGGTGCAGTGCTGCAGCCTCGATCACGCTGCTGACGTCTATGGCAGGGGTTTTGAGGGGTGAAGGGGGCACTTCATGGCTTCAAAAGTTCGAAGGAAGAACGCACCTGGTGCCTCACGGCCTGCCCTTCCGCCTCTCTGTGTTGCAGAGTCTTGTGAGATTTCCTGTGGGAAAGCAAGCGCCACAACAAACACCTCTTCCACCAGGTGTATGTACACGAGGAAACCGCAAAGACACACGCCACGAAGGAACCAGAGAGATACACGCGCGACAGGAGAAACGCTTTGACGAAGGGTTTCTCCTTCTGTAAGTTTTTTTTTCGCAAAGCGCAAGATGCCGACTGAAAGGGCAACCAGGGGAAACAAAACGAGGCCTTAGGAAACGATGCTTTTGAAAGAATGTTCACGCAAAGCACACCTGCAGCCGTAGTGCCTCAGAGTGCGTCCTGTAGTCTCGCGCTTTAGCCTTCCGAAGGCCGCTATCCACCACGAAGCGGATGCCGCTGACAGTCAAGGAAGTCTCCGCAATATTTGTTGCGAGGACAGCCTGCATGCGCGCATTCTGAACGTTGGCGAGATTAAATTGCAGCCTGACAAGTGTGCAGCATATCGCTCCCTCTCCCGCAGAAGGCGACAGCTGCTGGAAGCAGATCTACAAATGCAGGAGTTACAAGAGGCTTTACCTTGCGCGCGTACTGGGGAGGCGCAGGTTGGAGGACTTGCTGCTGCTGGTCGAATGGCAGTGCCGCGTAGATTGCACACACAAAAAGGCGCTGCATTTTGCGGTGTCTGTACACTACATCCCCGAGGCGAACGGAGAACTCTGCTTCTTCACCGAACTCCTGGCGGTACTTCATGACATACGCCTCGAGCAGCTGCATCTTCGCGCGCAACATTGCACTCAACGTCTCGATTTCTTCTTGCCCCGGCAAAAACACGAGGATGTCTCCTTCTCCAGCCTCTCCCAGGTGGATCTGCAGCACAGAGAGCATGGCCGCCTACAACAACACAGCGAGCGCACAGGAGCGTGCACAGATATATATATATAGTTATCAGGAGACAGACAGCAGCGAGAAAGACAGACACACGCATGCGAACAAGCATGCAAGCATGCAAGCGGCAAGCTAGCAAGCACATTTGAACACGCGCATGCGCGCAGAACAAACTCGCCAGTCCTCCTTTCTGTCCCCGCCGCCCTAACAGGAGTACCCAAACCCAAGGAAATGCGAAATTTGTGAGGCTTCGTGCAGCAGCCAGAGCGGTGATGAAGAATGTTTATGAGAACAACTGTTTCTCGACGTCACATCCCACAATGCCTCCAATACCACCATGTGAGCCGTCCTAATAGGGAGACTGCAAACTACGCTTGCTACGGGCTTTCTCTCTCTCTGTGTGTCTTTCTGTCTTTGCGTCGCCCCTCCCTGCACTTGTTAGACGGCGTTTTGCACAGTGTTTACTGCAATCGCAGTTACCATTAGAATGTGTGCCCTGCACCTGTCTCCCTCCTTCCTCTTTTGGCATGCTGCACCGCTTTGATCACGAAAATCTGCCTGCTTGCGCCTCTTTCGCGAGTCGCTGCGAGCCGTCTCTGCGTGAACTCCCCTTCTCTGTTCCCCGCTATCTCCGTAGGGCAGCAGCAGCAGCCGAGCAACACGCACCTCGAGGAAGTCTTCCTGCGGTTCTGGAGTGTACAGCACTTTGAGGGGGAAGGTGGCTCCTGGGATCGAAATGACGGCTGCAGAAGGGAAAAACTGAATCAAGCGGTCGACTTGCAGGGTAGCACTCATCAGAACAATTTTCAGCTCTGGCCGCTGCATGGCGAGGGTCTTTGCAAGCCCTAGCAGAAAGTCCGTCTGCATGGATCGCTCGTGCACTTCATCAAGAACCAACGCCGAGAAACGCCTCAGCTGGGAGTCTAATAAAGCCTCTCGAACGAGCATCCCGTCCGTCAAGAAGCGGATGCGTGTTCGCTTGCTCATCACTGTCTCGAAGCGCACAGAATAGCCGACAAGGCCCCCCACCTCCGCTTCACCCAACTCCCGTGATACTCGACGAGCCAGCGAGACTGCCGCTACACGGCGAGGCTGAGAGACGCCTATCCAGCTGGCGGAGGGCAATCCCAGCCTGGCTTGCAGCAGCAGTTGCGGCACTTGCGTTGTCTTCCCAGATCCTGTCTCGCCAACAACGAGGATCACCTGGTGCTTTTCCATCTTCTTCAGCAGTTCGCTGCGATATCGCCACACGGGCAGACGTTCTCGTGCGCTCGCGAGGAAGTCGCAGGGGGCCCTCGAGCGAGGCGAAGCTTGGGGCGCCGCCCCCCCGTCCGTTTCTCCCCCAGACGTGCGAGAAGAACGCGGTTCTCTGCGTTTCATCGAAGCGTCTGGGTGGGAAAAAGAAATTCCTTTCCCCCCTGTTGCGGGTTCGCTGCTGCTGAGACGCTGCCTTTTTGACAGCAGAGCACCAGAGGGGAGTGTGCCTGCATGCGGCCTTGATCTTGACGGGGCAGGCGAGCTGCTTCCAAGAACTGCCTCTTCCTCCCGCATGCGCCGCTGCTTCTTGCGAGGATTGTGGGATAAATGCGCCGCGGAGTGCTGCATGACGCCCGTAGCTTCCCCTGCTGGAGCCGCTGCGAAAGGGTTGCCCTCCTCTCCTGTGCTCAAGTTGCGGTACACCTTTCTAGAAGCCTTAGCCTTCGCAACGGGCTGTCCAACAGACACAGAGCCGTCCTGGAAGGAGGCCTCTGCACGCCGCCTCCCTGGCTGACACGGGGTGTCGCGTGGCGAATGCGTGGGGGCATCGCCCTCTGTGCCAGCACCATCGCTATACGCTACAAAAGTTCCCCCCGATGGTGTACCAACACAGCCTCCAGTATCCGGTAAAGCCTCTGCTGCGCTTCGGCTAGGGAGGCCCTTTGGCAGCCGCTTCGGCGGCCTTGTTTCCGCCGCTTCTGCCTCAAGGAACGCCACAACTGAGGACGCCATGAGCGGGCTTTCTCCTCCACTGCGGAAGCAAGGAACAAAGACTTCTGCATGCAGATCTGGGAAAACGAACTTCTCGGGCAGAAAGCAGCGCTGGAAACTGGACCTTACAGAGGAACAAGCATCCTTTTGCCGCAAAAATGCCGGCACGGAGCGCCTCACCGGGCACCCTTCTAGAGGCTTCCCTCTCCTCCGAACTTCTGCCTGATTTCCACACCGTCAAGCGACGAAGAAGAAAAAACAGCTCAACAAATTGTTATCAGTGGAAGAAGGAAATCCTTCGCAGCGGCCTTCCCTGTGAGGGGAAGGGGGGCGGGGGTCAGCTGTACGGAGGGTGCAGGCAGGGGGCCCCCCTTCCCGTCATCCGGGGGCCCCTCCTCCCTCCGTTCGGGTGGTCGCTGGGAGAGTAGGCGGTGTCGGTACACCCCAAGTCAGCTTCTTAACAAAGTGCCCAGTTGTGATGAGCATTTTTGGCTTGGCTGGACAACTCCTGGATCTGCCTTTCTAGCATGAAGCCTCCATTTTTATCTTCTTGCTGCATAAGCCGAAGATCCGCAAATTCCGCGGGGGCCCCTGCGGCCTTTTCAGGGGGCCCACCCGACCTGAAATCTCGCGAAATACCGCCATGAATAGGCCACCTGAGGGGATTTCCTCTTCTGGGAGCCTCAATGAATCCCCAGAGGCGCCTCATGAGGCGCCGTCGGCCCCTGTAAGCCGCCAGACCTCTATTACGTGTTGCAGCAAGGAAGGCGTGTGTGTGAGTGTGGGGGTTCTGGGGCACGTGGACAGCGGGAAAACCTCGCTCTGTAGAGCTCTTTCGCAGGTAATTAGCACCTGTGGCCTAGACAAGCATCCGCAGAGCAAAGAAAGGGGCATTACCTTAGATTTAGGATTCTCAGCCTTCCAGCTTGCTCTGCCGCACGTACCTCCATGCTGCAAGGCGTCCCCCGCGCATACACCAGGCACTCACGTGAATGCAGCGGGCAGCTCCCATGCCGCATGCGCTGCCGTCACTGCGGCGCCGCTTCCCTCGGACGGCTCCTCTCCAGCACAAGCTGCAAGAGAAGCAGCGAGAGCCTCACACGCGGCAGCTGAAATCCAGCTTCCCGCAGATGCATGCGCTCGAGAGGAGGCTCTCCAAGTGCAGATCTGTCTGGTAGACTGCCCAGGCCACGCCTCCCTTGTGCGGACGGTAATCGGAGGTGCTCACATCATCGACCTTGCCCTCCTCATTGTTGATGCCACAAAGGGACTGCAGACGCAAACCGCAGGTAAAACGGACTCCTGCATTTGAATCTGTAGCGCTCACGGGGTGGGATGGGCTGACGGAGGGGGAGAGGGGGGGTGGTGCACCTTATTCCAGAACCCCCGAGCTCACGCACAGCAGCTACCCTTGACACTCTCTCCTCTGCTTTCAGGCTTTTTTGTTGTGGCTTTTTGACCCTTCATGCCGTTCTTCTGCCCTCAGAATGCATTGTCATATGTGAAGCCATCCGAAAACCACTCCTCGTAGTCCTCAATAAAATCGACTTAATACCAAAGGCGTCGAGACAGCAAAAGGCAAGGCTCGCCTCTTGTCCTTTCCTTCTAAGGTCTTCCCGGCACATACACTTACTCACCTCAAGTCGCTCAGCGTTTACTTTTGCATCACTTTCCTCTTCTTCGCGCCATAACTCCTCCAGGCTACAATGGAGAGAGCACTCTTTCTTTCTTTCTTTCTTTCCCCCCTTCTCTCTATCCGCCTCTATCTGGCTGTTGCTATTTCTCTCTCTCTCTGTCTCTCTCTCTTTTTCTCTCTCTTTCTAAAAGCTCGCCAGCGTTTGGAGAGCTTTCTTTGTCAACTCTGTGTAGTCCAGCGCTGCTCTTTTCGTATGGCTTCCATTGACACCCCTTCCCTTCCTTCCCCTCCGTATTCTGCCTTCTCGTGCCTCTTTTCACGAAAGGTGGTCGATCGATTCTCGATCGCTGCCTTTTCTCAAAGCCTCAGGGGACCCCAGAGAGCGCAAAGGCGTTGTGATGCTAAGTCGTGGTTTCTGCTTCGCAGACTGAAGCCTTGGCAACAAAGATGCGACGTCTGCTCGCCAACCTCGGGTTCGGCAATGTACCTGTTGTCTCTCTGAGCGCTGTCTCCCCTGGTAGGTGTGGCCTTCTCTCTGTTTGCAAGTGCTGCCAAGCTGCTGCTGTTTCACGTTGCTCAACAGCCTTCGCCCGCGTTTGTTGCTCGATGTGTGAAGTTAGCTCGAGCCCTTTCCTTCCAAAAGGCGTGTTGCTGCTGAAAGTACGCTGTGTCTGACTGCGTGTGCTGTCTTCTGCTGCAGCGGCAGAGGCAGCTGGGGAGAGGCTGCGGGGTATAGTGGAGCTGAAGGAAGCACTTGCGGCGCTGCTTCTCGATCCTCGCTATGCTGTCCAGCAGCAGGGTTCTACGCAAGGCAGTGCAGGTACACCTTTCGAGGGGGTGAAGAGCTGCTTGTTTCTGGATGCCTTGAATCGGCAGCGTTGCCTGCGCTGCACGTGCTGTCGCGAAGGCGGCTTTGGGGAGCAGAAGACGCCTCCGCTGCTCTTCTGCTCAGACCATGCTTTTCCAGTTCGAGGTGTGCCTCTCTTTGCTTTAAGGGGCCTCGCAGCCTTCACCGGGTGCAGCTTGCGTCGGTAGAGCACAGTGGGATTCCTCCTTTTTGGAAAGTTGCGTTGTATTGGACTAAGTGGAATCAGAAAATAGGGGGTGTTAGGGTGGGGTTGTAGCAGGGACGCGGTGTGTCTGCCCCGTTGCTTGCCGCGGCAAGGCGTTTCGCGTGTGTCTGTGTGTGTATGTGTATGTGTGTGTCTGTGTCTGTATGTGTGTGTCTGTATGTGTGTGTCTGTGTCTGTATGTGTGTGTCTGTATGTGTGTGTCTGTGCCTGTGTGTCTGTCTGTACATATATATGCATGAATGTGTGTGTCGAGGCTCGGCAAAAGCTGCAGCTGCGAAGTGCGCATGTCATTTTCTTTGCGCGTGCAGGGAAGGGAACTGTTGTTACAGGAACAGTCCTCAGGGGCGGCCTGAAGATCGGCGATACCCTCACGATGCTCTCTGCCGCAACTGCAGGGGTAGTAGCCATGGCAGCGAAAGTGAAAGGCATTCAGAGATTCCACAAAGAAGCTTCCGAAGCTCGCACAGGCCAGCGGGCAGCAGTGTGTCTCGCTGGGGTTGACGCCTCCCACGTGGTATGTGCCCCCGCACCGCATTCTCCTTTTTGTCTAGCGACTTTCGGCTGCCTTGTACTGTGGGGAGAGCATGCAGAGGCTTTGCAGAGGCCTCGCTGCGCATGCGCAGGAACGGGGCTTACTCGCCGCTCCAGGGGGTGTTCCACCCATCTTCAAGGCTTGTATTGCCTCGGTGCGACTCATACGGATCTTCCACTTGCCTGTAAGCCGCGGAGATGTTTCTCTGCATGCGCCGCTGCTACAGCCTATAAGCATGCTGCGTCGCGGAAAAAATGCGTGCCTTCGTGCACTCTCAACGATTGTAGAAACTGCGAAAGGGATCATACCCCCAAAAATCGAAATAACCCCCCTCTTTCCTTCACAGGCAAACCAGCTGACGTATTCATGTACACACAGTCGGTACATAGGTATACATACATACATGCATGTATGTATATGTGTATGTATATCTCTATTTTGCGGTACCTCGCTGCGCGAGAGAACGTATGAAGAAGGAGGCACAAAGCAAGCGGCCCTTCAGTGAGGCCATGCGCAGCGGGGTCCCTTCAAAGGCGTGTTTTTAGAGTCAGTGCATTAAGAGCTTCTCTGCTGCTTGAGTCTTCGGGGGAAATGCTGGGATTCGAGAGACAGGGACGCTTCTTTTTATGTACAGGTTCAATCTGGGCAGCGATTCCACTGCACCTTTGGACACCTTACCGCCATTGCGACAGTGCATTTCTTCAGTCGTATCAGCGCAGCCGCAGCACAAGGTGTTGCATCCCCTGCTGGAGCTCCCAGTTGGCGCGAAGAAAAATCGAAACCGCCAAACAGTCTTCAGGGATCTCATAGTGCACCCATGCCAGCGTTTGATAGCGCCCAGGTGTACGAGGAGACAAAAGGGCTGAGTCAGGAAACGCCAACAGCCTTCGCACTGCTGACGTTGGATCGCCCTGTCCTGGTAAGCTGGATGCCTTTTTGCGTTTGCGTACGGTGCTGCAGTGTTTCGCGTAGGCGTTTCTCTGGGCTAGGTTCCCCTGGGATATCGCCTCTAGAGGCATGCATGCGGCGGCAGGGAGTTCACGTCGCTCTGGGAACGTTGCCGCAAGGGGAGCAACAAGGCCTCTGTAATGCAGCAGCCGTTTTGTGAGCTGCTCGTCTACTGCAGTGCCGTGGAGAACTGTGTGTGCGGGAGTGAGAAGTGGTTTTTTCGCAGGCGCTTATGGGGAGTGTCTTGCTAGCGTCACGTCTTGACGTTGAGGCCTCCCTCTCGACCTGCCGACTGGCCTTTGAGGGGCATATTCTCCGCTTCATCCAGGAGCCGACGCAACTTCCTCCTCGCAGTGTTCCCTTCAGTGCAGGTGGCGCGTCTCAGCAGTCGGGTAGAGGCGCGGCTCAGTCGAAGACGCAGACTCTCAAGGCACGAGACTCAGGCACAGCACAAGCGGCGTCGGCCATAGTCTCCGCAGAAGCAGCAGCAGCGGAAGTACCTTTGCCTATGGAAGCGCTGCGAGTGGTTCGCAGGAAGCTGCGTCTAGGCGTCGTGGAACGCTTTGGGTGTCAGGGGGCCTCTGCGTGTATGTGCGGGGGAGGCAGAAATTCTGCCAGTGCCTCGCATGAGGCTGCAAGGCGTCCAGGAACGTGTCAATTCCTCAGCACCTCCATGGTAGTTCGGGGTCTCTTCAAGGACGCCCAGCATGTGCGACGCTTCGCAGGATTCAAAGTGGCTCTTGTGGAGGCGCATGCGGAGGATGCAGAGAGGCGTTTGCGCAGTGGACCTGGGGATGCCCTCTACGACGCCTGCCTCTCCCTGTGCCTGCCCGCCCTGGCGTGCCCGTCTCCCTCGGAGCTGAAGTTAGACAGCGGGGGTGTCACAGACACGTCGATCTTTCCAGAGTCTTCAGAAGGAACCAGCACGCATGGGGACAGCGAGGCAGGGAACACACCCAGCAGCTGCCGTTCGCCGCATGCAGGGGCTGGCGTGCTGGTGCGAGCGGCGCGTGTAGGGGCCGCCTTCGGCAGCAAGGGCAAGTGCCACGTAGAGCTGCTGCAGAGCCTCAGCTGTGCGGAAGTAGGAGCTCAAGGGGGCCTGGGGGGAGGAGGAACGCAGTTCTGTGTCGTGCTGATGTACTGCAAGTGCTGCTTGGGAAAACACCAGTCCCAACAGTCGCTACTCCAACCCTAAGCTGAGAGACCTAAAGGCGGTAGCGCACCGTCTCCGCACTACTCTCTCCGCGCTTGCAGGCGCTCTAGACACGGCCACCTATTCGCTAGGGAAGCAGCAGCGCCTTGAGGCCCCTGTAGAGGCTCTCCTCCTCAGTGCGCAGTCGTGAGCTTAGTTCGAGAACGAAACAGTGCCCCTGTCTAAGGCTGCTTGAGGGGACCCACTCAAACTGCCGGACCCCAGGCAGACAATGGAGGGTCTAAAAATATGCACGTCGACGTATACACTCCTCAACTGGCCTGTAGCTAGCTAGCTTGCTTGCTTGCTAGCCCCCTCACACACGGGTAAGGGGCCATTAGCCCGTGGCACTCAGCGCTCTGGACCTGCAAGCGGCACCCGCTTGTGTCGATCTGTTATGCGAGGCTACTAGGAAGAGCAGGCGCGAGCCGAAACAAAGGAAGACTCTCCAGTCGAGAATCTGCCCTTGAGCTCACACTCTTGAAGCACAGAAAAAAGATACGCTACGCCTCGATGGCTAGCCCTCCCAACGACAAGGCTGCAAAGCGTTTGGCCTCAGCTGTAGCCCTCCGAGCTTTTTGGACCAGCGCTTCCACGTCTGACAACGCCTGCTGCACCTCCGTGCTAAGAAGCTGGCTGAAGGACATGCAAGCCTCGCTAGGCATTACGAAACGGAAAGGTGATTGCTCCTCGTCTTCCTGTGTTGCCGATGCGTCAAGCGGCAGTCTGTCTGGATTTCTAAGGCCCCTGCCGATGCTTCCATCGCCTCCTTCTTCAGAGCCTGTCCGGAGGCGTGGGGATAGCGACACGATCATGGCTTCTGCAACGGTTCTACTCGCTGTGTTGAGGACTCTCTGCGCATCTGCTCTAAACGCTGTATTGGCTTCTTTCGTCTGCCCTGCAGCCGCGAGGGCCTCTGTCACCGCAGTGTGCAGATCAGGTAGATGCAAACGCTGTCCGTCGAGTACGTCGAGTCGTGAATTGCAGCCCCCCGAGCCTGAGCGCAGAAAAGGGCCTCCATCCAGGCAGTCACAACACCTCCTGTGGGGAGCAGGGTGCTGCTAAATGCGCGTTTCCCCACGTAGACATGGTTTGCTGAGGCCTCAATAAGCTGTTGAGCTTATTGAGGCTCTTTTAGACACCTGGGAGTCTGGCTGCCAGAGCATGCGTGACCAAGTAACGTGGGATTTTTTCGCCAGTAGTTAGTCAAACTAATGCAACTGTGTGGGTAGGGGAGAGCCCACCCCAAACCGCAGGACAAGGAGGCAGGGCTGTGCATTTCGGTCTGAATGTGCCATACCGTCGCGTGTCTCTGAAGAGCTACGGGAAAGCAACGCTAATAGTGCCTGCCGATAACACGGCTGCGCGCAGACAGGAGCCGCTTCTGACCCGTCCACAGCCTGGAGATCGAGTCGTCTCAATGCAGGAAGCTCCGCTAGCTGTTCTAAGTCCTGAAGAGCTCATATAAGGATGGCTGGAGCACTAACAGCAGCTTGACGGCGTGCGTGCTCTGGCTGACGATATGCCTGGCCACATATGGGGTGGCTTTGGACTAAAACCAAGAACCATGGATATACATGCGCTTTACACGTTTGGCGGAGGTACGCGGTTCAGGTGTACAGAGCATTAGTGATTTCCTGAGGAAGTAACTAAAGCGCTGATCCCCGCCTGACACGTTCAGGGTGTGTGTATAAGTGCTCTCCCTTATACGCGCGCCCTTACAGGTTTCTTCACACAGCAAGAAGCACTCGCGACAACATTCGTGCACCAGCTTTTGCCCCCGCTTTTAAACAAGAGCCTACTCTAAAGGTGGCTATTGGATTGGCCTTGACGCAGAGCTCCTCCAGATGAGGCAGGTTCTTAAGGCCTCGGAGAGTCTGCAGCTCGTTATGCGGTAGCAACAAGCGCTGGAGACTCCACAGGTCGCCGAAGAATTCGGCACTGGTGAGACCGCAACCTTCCAAGTGCAGCAGCAGCAAGTTGCTGCAGTGATGCAGCTCTTTTAGTGCTGCTGTCGGAAGTCGTTGCCCATGGAGGGCAAGGATGGTTACTGTCCAAGGCGACCAATGACCCGAAAGGAAGCGAATGTGCCGCCACTCTTCCTGAATGTTCCCCTGAAACTCTTCGTGCATGCTTGCTTGGCATCCTGTGTCAGCTGCCGCGCCGTTGCCGCCCTCTTGAGGCGCTGCGTCTGAGGCTCTGCTGCTGCTGCCCCTCCCCCCTCGCCCCTGAGTGTCTGGTGCTAAAAGCGAAGTTTCGTCGACGAAGCAAGGCCTCTCGATGCGTGAACGCCTTTTCCCCGGCGCAGCAGCAGCCCCGGCAACAGCCGCATCGGCTGTAGCTGCAGCAACCGAATCTGGAACCATGGGCGCATCGAAGCCTCGGCGTACGTTGAAATGAGGCTCCTTTGAGCTCCGAATTTCGCATTCTGCACACACACTTGTGTGTAAGGGTGGCGCATTCTTTATTTCCTCAGCAAGGTTTCGCTGTACCCGCCAGCAAGCCCCCAAGACCCACAGGGACCTACTCGGTGGCAACGAGGCCCCTGCCACGATCGCCTCTCTACCAGCCAGTGGCGCGAAGTTGAGGGGTGAGAAGCTTTGAAATAAATGAGGGGCGCAGCCTTTCCTCCGTTTTTGCATTAAGGACGCCACGGAAGGCCATAGCAGGAGTTGGTACGCCCCCCAAGCCACGCGCGAGCGTTCCCTACCCCCTTCCCTCTATGCCGGGATCTATCCTCGCCAGAAAACGGTGAGACAGCTTCGCACATTTGTGCGGCAACCTTCGTGGCTTTGTGCTGCGGAACCGTGTGTTTGGGCGTCTTTGAGGAGCACTGCCTGCCCGAGGTTGCAAGCGAGGTGACCTGCGGGCAAGCGTCGGCACGGAGTGCGAAGAACAGATCCTTCTTCCCGCAGCAGGAGCCGAAAGTAGTGGGTAGGGCTTCAACACGTCTCAGCCTCTCCTAGTGTTGCCGTCCCCTTCACGGTGCTGTGCTTCTAATCTTCGCCTCGAAGTCTTGCACAGTCCGCTTCCAGGGAAATGCGCAGTGGGCAATGCATGGCAAGGGGCCACAAGTCCCTGCTCTATGCTGCTCCTTGGCTTCTTGTGAGGCTTGTCTGCGTGTATTACGAGCTTCCTGCCGACTCTTTCAACCTAAACAGCCACTCTCCTTTCAGCGGCAGGGGCAGCCACCGCGGGGCTTCAGAAAGGCTTCCTGTGTTGCACGAAACAAACTACCCCTCCCCTCGAGTTGCAGCTCCCCCTGCACGAACGGAAGCCTCGATCTCGCCCTTCTTAGGCCATCAGGCTGTGCGCGCGAGGCAACTTGCGGAAATTCCCAGGGTGGACTGCGTGCCAGAAACGCACCACCAAGCAGGGGTGACGACAGCATCGACGGGAGAAGCGGTCCGTTCTGAGACGCCAGAGAGCAGGACGGCTGCCACAACGCCCCCCGGAAATTCAAAGAGTGCGTCGTCGAGCGAAGGTGCACTGGGAGGAGGCCGTTATTGTTGCAGCGTGGTCAGTCCTCAGAGGCTCCCAACGCGGACGATAGTGGTGGGGACAGGGCACAAGGGCGAAGAGCTCTTCGATCTCCTTCACGGAAAGCCCCTTTCCATTCAGCAACAGCTGCTGCAGCTGCAACAGCAGCAGCACGAGCTGCAGCGCGAGCATGACGAGGGGGCCCACAACTTTTGCCGGCCAGAGGCCCCAGTGGTGCTCATGGGGAGCTCCCACCGGCTAGCCGTGCAAACCATGGCGAATACAGACACGCGAGATGTGGAAGGAACCGTGCAGCAGGTCTGTCTTCAAGAGGAAGAAGGGCTGATATGAAAGGCTTTGCCTTGCTTGCCCTTGCTTCCGGTCTGGCTGCTCTGCGCGAATGCCTGCCGCTAGCCAGCCGAGGTAGCGGTGACCTTTCAGCGGGAGGCTGTGTGTTTCTTGCTTTGCTGCTGCGCAGATCGTCCGCTGTGCAGCGGCAGGTGCAGATCTAGTCCGTCTGACAGTACAGGGACCTAAGGAGGCGGAAGCTAGCCGTGCGATTGTCGCAAAACTGCGGGAGGTATGGATGCTGACAGCTCTCTGGACGCCCTGTGCATGCTGGGGTTGGGGGTGGACACCTGCTATTTCGCGCACACACCCGAGAAGGCAGTCTAGCCGATAGAGGGATGATGCTGTCTGAGGGGGATGCTGAGACAAAAAGCAGGCATTTTTTTGCCGCCTTTCGAAGGTGGCGAAAATGCCTTCTGGCGATCGCTGCGCACGCGCAGAGGAGCCGTTGGCATTCGCGGGAAGCATGCACGACGGAGGGCCGTCAAAGGGGCTTCGCAATAGTCCTAGATTTCTCGGAGCTTACGACAGCGGTATGGATCGTGCTTGTTCTGTCTTCTTCTACTGCCCTCCTGGGTGGTGCTCTGCGTGCAGCGCGGGTGTGGCATTCCGCTTGTTGCAGACATCCACTTCCAACCGCGGGTGGCTTCGCTGTGCGCTGACATCTTTGAGAAGATCCGCGTTAATCCGGGCAACTTCGCAGATGGCCGCAAGGTGTGGGAAGATGAATCAGCACCGTCCCTGCCAGAGAGGCTGCCTGCGGAGAGTGCGACGTCAGGACAGGTCCAGGAAGGTGAGAACAGGCGCGAGACAGCTCCCCAGTGTTTGCTTGACTGCATCGATTTCTCACGCCGCATCCTCAGAGCGCAGCAGCCGTGCGGTTCTTCGACGCGGCCGTTGCTTCCGCCGGCAAACTGGGGAGGCCTCCTGTGCATAGACGTTTTCGCGAGAGGCACATGGGCTGTATGCATGCGTGGCACTCGTGGGACAGACTCCTATCAAAGCGCTGTTCTCATGGCGTGGGAAGCTCGGCTAATAACGTTTTCCCCCCCACCCCTGTCTGCTGGCCTAGGACGCTTCTTCCCCAGGCAATTTCGCTTTCGATGCCTCTGAGAAGCGCAGCGGCCGATATTGCTATTGCTGCGTTTTCGCACTGCAGGCGAAATTGCGTCGCTCACGCCAGAGACAGTTGGCAGCATCCTGGGCCCTTGGGGAAACCCCGATGGACTGTTTGACCTTCTTCCAGCAGGAGAGCGTGCCGCCTTTTCCGAAGGCCATCGTCGCATAGAGGAGGCGTTTCTGCCGCTTGTTCAGAAATGCTTGTTGCAGAAACGAGCCCTACGCATTGGAACAAACCACGGGTACTGGCGAAACAAAGGGAGGAGTCGTCCGGGGTTTTTGCGAGACTGGAGGGCTGCCAAAAGTGTAGATGAGCGAGTCGAACATGCATAGGCTCTTTGGGCAGGCAGGCAGGCAGGCCACGCAGGGATACAATCGAGGAGGCGTATAAAATTTGTTTCTCTTCGCTGCTGCGGCACGCGCAGGTCTCTTTCGGCTCGAATCTTGCGGCACTTCGGCGACACCCCGATGGGGATGGTGCTATCGGCTATCGAGTTTGCGGATATTTGCGTGCGATCCGGTTTCTACAACTTTGCCTTCTCGCTGAAGAGCAGCAACCCGGTGACCATGCAGCACGCCTACCGACTGATGGCCTTCCTGATGTCTGCGAGGGGGGCCCTTTTCCCCCTCCACTTGGGCGTAACGGAGGCGGGGGAAGGTACGTACACCTCACTCGGCTTGTTGTATCTATATGTGCGCGCCCACGCAGCTCTAGACTCACTTTCCACTGCGTAGCATATCATTGCCCTGCCCGCCTGGAGGGTGGTGCGAAGCCCCCCTCTTCGGAGAGGACGTTTTCCTCTCAACCAGATAGGACGCTGTTGTTGACGGCTCCGACGGCATGCCGAACTGTGCACAAGGGCTGAAAGACCTACCGCATCCTGGTGCCTTGTGTTGTATTCATGCGCAGGAGAGGACGGCCGAATCAAGTCCGCTGCTGGCATCGGTGCCCTCCTTCAGGATGGCATTGGAGATACTATCCGGGCATCCTTAACGGAGCCTCCGTGGGCTGAACTTCCGGTGTGTCGATTCTTGCGGCGTATGCAAGAGCACAAATTGCAGCTCAGCAAGACGCAGAGTCGGTTGCAGCCCTCCTCTGCTGCCCGGGTAGCGATTCCTCCCTTCGAAGAAACGTTCCGAGACTTTGCAGCCGTCTCACCGAGGGGCAGAATTCGTCTGGGGCGTCAAAAGGCCGTTGCTGCCACTACTGCACCAGCTACAGGAACTCAAAGCCAGAAAGAGCAAACCATCCTGCACAGAGACGGCACAGCCGTTGTGGCGATAGACCCTCAAGAGCTCTTAAACCCTGTAGGTTGCACTCCCCAGAGCTGCAGCAAGTGCTCGTGTGCTGCACTTCGCCAAGCGGAATCGTGAGATGCAGCACGCACTATGGTTCACTTAGCGTATGACACATTGCGTACAGAGATTTGGGGGCCTTTCCGTATTGCGTATCTGTCTGAGTACAGGTGTGTGTATGTATATGCATGCATATATATATACAGCGGTGCCCTCCACCCCTCCAGTTGGAGGTTTTCCAAGCGTGCGGCGTGTGTAACAAGGAGCTGCTGAGCAGGCTCAGCGGCTTGATTGGAGCTTTTGCGACTATGTGGCTTCGTGTGTGTGTCTGCTCAGACGTCGCTCTACTCGGCCCTTGGGCTGGGTGTTGTGGGGGGACGACCCTTCCGCACGCCGCTGTCCGCAGACGCTGTTTATTTGCGTTCTTTGTTTTTCCCGACGCGTGCAGCACCTGACGAGCACCAGCAGCAGTCCCAGCAGGGCAAGAAGAAGAAAGCGCAGCTCCCCTCAGAAGAGAAGCCGGATAGTCGTTCCCTGCAGGCAGCACGCCAGACTCTTCACCAGCTCCAGGAGGCGGGCCTTACTGTCTGGGCTGACTCTCGGGAGATACAGCAGGTGCAAATGACTCGTGAACAGCTCCTGCAGCACCTGCTGCAGCACCAAGCGAGTGCCTCTCAGCAACAGCAGCTCCTGCAACAACTCGAGGAAGCGTCACTCTATACTCCAGGCCTTGTAGCCGTTCAGCGGCTGCAGGATGCGGCGGCCATTAGCTCCTTCTTGGCTATGCAATATCTGAAGGACACATTAGGCGTCGCGCTTGTTGCAGACGGCACGGAAACAGCGGAGGAATTCAAGGCTGTCGTCAGTCGTCCGGTGAGAGGCTACGTTTCCGAGACCTTCCCCACACCCTTAAGGTTTTTCTGGTGTTGGCGGTGTTGTTGCGGTAGAACTGCTGCTGCACAGAGAGCAAAGCCTCTGGCTTTTTGTTCCCTCTAAACAGCAGCGCAGTCCAAGGACAAAGACCTCAAATTTCACAGTCTAGTAGCGGAACGAGGCGGCCCTCTACGAACGGCGAGAAGAGTGTAGACCAGAGGGGGCGCGTTGCCAGAAAGTCTCACGCAGCACCACCCAGCCATCGTACCGCTTCGCAGTGCAAGTGGAAAAAGGCGGGATGCCAGGGCTGGGTGACGAGAGGCCTGCACTCACAAAGAGACACAGCAGGCCCAAAAGAATGCATGCGTCCCGCCAAAGGAGTCGCACAACGCAGAGAGAGAGCGAAAGCACAAACATTGCACGCAGGCGAACGGCCAACGTATTTTAGGAAGGCAGCTGTACAGAGTATACATGTATATATATATGTATATATGTGTGTGTATGTGTGTGTGTATGTGTGTGTGTATCTGTGTGGTGTTGTTCTCTTCAGAATCTCGTCTGTGTGCTGGTTCGGCCTGCCGACCGAATAGGTGTTGGCGTGGCGGCATCTCGGCGAGTCAGTGAGCTTCTTCGTGGGGTGGCGCGTCAGCAACCAGCAGGAGGTCCTGACAGCTTGGAAGAATCCATTCCCATACTTCAGTGGGTAGAGGCACCTCCCCCGGTGCTCCTTTCTGGTACTGCAGAGCCTCAGCAGGAAGAGCAGCAGACTGCTGGAAACAAGCCTGCCAACACGGTGTCTAATTCTCAAAAGGTAAGGCGCTTGCGACCAGCTTCCCTGCTATCAGCTGCACCGAGTTGCAGGCTCTGCCAAGCGCGTAGCGTGCTCGAATAGGAACCTTACGGGGCCGCGTAGGAATGTGTGTGGAACGCGGCATGCCCAACTCTCAGATGACGATGTTTGCTGCCTGGGAAGTAGGCTCGATTTTCCTTGACCGCCTAGCGGACGGGCTACTCATTGATGCAAAACATGTCCTCTCTACCCCCCAGCAGCGCCAACTCGCATTCGACCTTCTTCAAGGCTGCCGCATGCGGAGCACCAAGACGGAATTCATTTCTTGCCCTTCCTGCGGTCGCACGCTATTTGACATTCAGGTGGGCAGGACCATGAGGGTGACTCCCGTCCCCCCCAGGTTTCCCGCAGTGTGGGGAGGCTGACGTGAAGTCGGTGCTTCCACCAACTTCCCCCTTTCTGAAAGTCTGCTGGCTGACGGCTGCTCCTCAGCTGAGTTCTTCCGAACTTACGCTCCTGCGTAGTAGTGCATGGGTATGGGCCTCGATGACTGGAGTGTGCGGGTGGGCGGGCAGGGAGACGATACGCGGGGTTCGAACGACCTGCATGCTATGCGGTTAAAGGCTACCTATGTCTGTTTGCACATATATATATGTATGTATATGTATGTATATATACACACATACACATACACACATACATAGATACGTACACGCACATACACATACACACATATATAGATACGTACACACACATACACATACACACATACATAGATACATACACATACACACATACATAGATACGTACACACACATACACATACACACATACATAGATACATACACATACACACATACAAACATTTCTACATGCACACACAGAGCCAGCGTCGGTGTTCGCTCTGATGCGTCTTTTCTGTTTTGTTTTCCAGAAGGTATCCGCGGATATACGCCGCAGGACAGGGCATTTGCCAGGCGTGAAGATTGCGGTGATGGGCTGCATCGTCAATGGGATCGGGGAAATGGGGGACGCAGACTTTGGTTACGTGGGGGGCGCACCCGGCCTGGTACGGCAGCCGTCTATAGAGAGCTGGAGTTGGCAGTTCACTGCGTCTCGCTGAGCGCGTAGCTCGAGTATTGTGCTTTGTTGCTTCCTCCGCCACTTCTTGGGAGTGTACTCTTGGAATGCTTGTAGAGGCATGCGCAAGGCTGGTTCGGGTGATCTTTGGGGACTGTGGCTGGAAGAATTGCGGCTTCTCAGGTCGACTTGTACGTTGGGAAGAGACTGGTTCGCCGTGGTGTGAAGAGTGCGGATGCCTGCGATGCCCTTGTTGAAATTATTAAGGAAGAGGGCCGCTGGAAAGAGCCGGAGGAGGGCGAGGCTGCACCGTAAAGCGCGCAGGGGGGGAGGGGGTTGTTGTTGGTAACAGGGGAATATCGAGATCCCCCCACGTAGACCCTCTGCCCTCGCCGTCAGATGTTCGCGACTGCAGCCTAAGGGCGTCACTAGCCAGAAGCGACGTGAGCTTTCTCGCTATGGCTCGCTGGAGCCGCTGCCTTCCCATGAGCCAACGGGACCGAAGAACTCCTGCAGGGGGCAGCTCAGCTCCAGGCGCGCTGAAGCACAACTAATGCATGCGGCCGCTTATTTGTCATCTTTTTCACCCAAGGTGCCTTAACGGACAACCGTCGCGCATGCGTGGCTGTACGGGCCTCGTTTTTGTAGTCCATACGTGCTATGAGGCGCTGACTTCCAGGCTGGTCAATCGCCTTTTCTTGTAAAGTGTGAAGATTGTAGAGGCTGGGAGCAAGC
This sequence comes from Cyclospora cayetanensis, assembly GCF_002999335.1. Classification (NCBI taxonomy): domain Eukaryota; phylum Apicomplexa; class Conoidasida; order Eucoccidiorida; family Eimeriidae; genus Cyclospora; species Cyclospora cayetanensis. The sequence continues at coordinate 2,367 of NW_020312750.1, read as the reverse complement.
AGGACAAGGCCTCCTGTAGAGCGTCCTCGTCGGGAGTTTTTCATGCCGCTCTGTCTCACTGTCTGCTGCTGCACATGCCGCGAAAGGAACGGCGAAACAGAGCGAGGCCACACCATCCTGTCCATCTGCAGGGGAGGGCGCTGATAGGGGAGAGCGCCAAGACAGAATCCCCCATTTTCTGCGCTGCCCAGCGAGCTGCGTATTCTGTAAGAAACATTTTAGGAACGACCTACTTTCTGGACGAGGTAGCTGAGGTAGTACTGAGGGAAGGCACCCACCCTACCGCGTGCGGAGTGGCGCCCTGCCCCTCAAAAGTGCGAGACAGCTTCGCATAGAAAAGACTGTAGCCAGACAGCAGGGCATAAAGTGCAGCCTCCAGAACCAGATTCTGGGCAGCAGTTCGTTTGCTTTCTTGTAAAGTCTTTGGGTTTCTGAAACGCCCCCGCATTGCAAGCACAGCGTGGGACGTATTGCCTCCTAGAGCAGGCAAACGGGTTTCAATAAATCTTCCCTGCGAGCGATAAGAAGGACCCCTCCGTCGCATACCTCGTCTATACGGGAGCTCTTAGTTCAGTGGTGACTAGAATGTCTTTCTTTCACAATGGTCAGGGGTTCTTTGCTAGTGTTACCAGTTCTACCTTTCCTAGAAGAAAAGCTTTATGGTACTGTGTCTAGCGGGGGCAGTGCATTACAGGTTGACTCTGGCGCTAGAAGAAAGGTCATTCCCCACTGGGTAGATGCGCCGCCTTTGGGAGGTGACTCAAGAGCTCATGCCTCCCGGAGCAAAGACATTTCCACGTTCCCAATTCTTTGCAGGAAGGCCCGAATATTTAAATGTGAATTCAAAACGCCTATGCGCAAAAGTGAGTCCCTACAACTGCCCTCTCTTGCTGCGAAAAATATGGGAGAAGCGGGCAGTTTGTACGGCTCATCGGGTAGTTTTGTTCGAGACTCGCACGCAGCGAGCACAGCATCCCTGGGAAAGGTGAAAGTGCACGATTGCCTAAGCACACACATTCTGGAAGGGCCAGTCCCACCCGAATCAATGTCATATGCCACAAAATGTGGTTTTTTCAATGGAAACGGGGGGTAAAGTGCGCGAGAGGAGCGCGTGCGCGAGAGGGTGTATCCGAATATCCCAGTTTCAGACGTCCATTGTTTGAGCCCAGCTGGGGAGAACGCCTGTTTCGGGTCTGCTGTCGACGCTTGTCTCGTCTTCGCGCCGGCTCTTCTTTCTTCCAATAAAATCTAAATGCTTTTCCCTATAGTTACTCCGAATAAAAGTTTCTCCCGCTGCAAGCCTCCTCTACAGTGAAAGAGAGCCGCGCAGCGGCTACCTCCATACGCGTAGCAACGGCCGAGGCGGTGGACTCCGCAAAAGAGCTGGCTTCAAAGCTGCATCATGTAGGCACCCAGCAACTGCATCTTCCCTCCTGCATGAGGCGCCTCTTCCCTGTGGCGAGTGACACGACCAGCGTCGAGGGTCCCCACTCGACACCTTTGACCTGAGGTGTCAGCCGTATCCTGACGCCCTCAACTTCAGCAGCTGAATGCCCTCCCTGGGTGCTCACGAGTGTCAAGCGGAGTGCATCAGGAGCAGCCTCTTTGGCCAGGCTGCGCTCTAAGTGACAACGGCGGAGGGGGGAGGAGTAGCCGTGCGAATCGCACTCGCAGCGGCAACAAGCAGATGATGCAGTCAGCATAAGCCTAGCCCCGTGGTTTCGTGGCTTCTGAGACAAGCATCGCTGCTTCTGCACCTCCCCCCATTTTCGGCGTGTTCCTTGTGTCTGCAACGTGAAGAAGATGCCTCAGAAAAGGGTCACAGCCAGAGATGGCAATGACAATAATCCCCAGGGCACCGTGGAATGGCGGAGCTCCTTCTCGCTGAATGAGGCTTTCAAAGAATTTTCTGCAAAAGTTCCTTCTAAACAGCTGCCCTGCAGATCCTCGTACGTTCAACCCCTTCCCCTGCTCCCTTGACCTTGTTCCGTTCACGCAAATCATGAGAAGACAACGAAGCACTTTAGAGTGATTATAGGACCCTCTTTGAGCTTCATGCCAGACAGCTCAGCAGCGCTGTCAACACTCCCCCACTGCCCCTCCCCCCTGTTTGGGCCTCCTTATCAAGCCTCCTCTCGCCTCTCTGCAGCACTGTCTTTTTCTTCTTTCTCTCTCTCTCACTCTGTCTCTGTCTCTGTCTCTGTCTCTGTCTCTGTCTCTGTCTCTCTCTCTCTCTCTCTCTTTCTCTCTCTTTCTCTCTCTCTCTCTCTCTCTCTTTCTCTCTCTCTCTTTTCTTTCTCTCTCTTCTTTTTTTTCTCCTTGTCTTTCTCTTTCTATTCCCTTCTCTTTTTTTTGCTTCTTTTCCTT